>NW_003307646.1:53175-99668 GCF_000143455.1 Volvox carteri f. nagariensis
TCAGCGTCGCCGCCAGGCCGTCGGGCACCGGCGCCGCGAACAGCCGCGCCACGAGCTGCGCCGCCGCCGCCCGCACCGCCGCGTTGCGCCCCGTGACGACGTGCTGCAGGAGGATGTCCAGGGAGGGCAGGCAGGCGCCGGGTGCGGCTCGGAACGCCGCCACCAGCCCCTCGGCCTGCAGCCGGGTCTTCTTCTTCGTGAGCAAGTCCGTGAGGGCGGCACGGAAGGCGGACCGGGCGGCCTCCACGACTGGGTGGGGAAGCAGGGGTTCGAGGAGGGAAGGGAAGGGGGGATCATACACACAGCGCAGCATGCCAACTGCCGGCATCTGCCGGGGGAAAGGGGGAAGGGGAGGAAGGGGAGGAAAGACGAACCACAAACGAGTGAAGCTGCTGCCAGGAAGGGGAGGAAGGGGAGCGAGGTGGGGCACCCACCGGTGTCAAACCCGCGCCAAAGCCCCGACTGAATCCCCCCCTACCCAGGACCGGACCAAAGTACTCCGGAACCAGCACCATCCCCACGCGCAGTACGGCAGGACGTTGTTCGGCCTTCCACCCCACCATCACGACCAACACATCCGCATCCGAAACCACCAACCCCTTCCCCCACCGTCTTCGCACCCATAGGAGGCCCTTCCCCCCCTTTTCCCCCCCTTCCCCGCACGGTATGTTCCCGCACTCACCATCCGCCTCCTCCCCCTTCCCTTCTTCCTTCCCCTTCTCCTTTCCCACGCCGTTTCTGGCAGTAGCAGTCGCAGTCGCAGCCCCCGCCCTCAGCATTGCGGTGAAGGCGAGCCACGCAGTCCCCGCCACCACCTTGTCCCGGTTGCGTGATGCCTCATACAGCAGCTTCTTGAGGGAGGTGGAGTAGCCCTCCAGGCCCCCCAGGGCGGCCAGGTCCACGTGAGGGCACCTGCGCGGGGGGTGGGGGGTGCGGTGTATGTGGGAGGGGGGGAGTGCGGGGGCAGCATACGTTTGGGGGTTGACGGGTATTGGGCTCTGGACTGCCCGACCCGACCCGACCCGACCCGACCCGACTCACGTCTTCGTTCACTTCCCACCCAAAACCAACACGCCACTGCGAACCACTTCCTCTCCCCACACATACCATTTGGCATATAACTCCCTACACCTACATGCACACCTACATGCACATCTACACACATACATACATACACACCGCCACACCACCAGCACCCTTTCGTCCTTCTCCCCGCACTCACACCCACCACACCGGTGTCATTCCCCCCTCCGGGGCCCCGGGGTGGACAAACTCACTTGCACTTGCACAGCTTGTTGTTGAGCACCCCCGCCAGCCGTGTGGCCATCTGGGGCTGACCCCCGGGTCGCGAGGCGGTGGCCAGGGCGCGAAGCAAGGGAACTAAACAGGCCAGCAGCAGGGGGCTGTTGGGCGCCTGGGGGGGGCAGGAAGGAGGGAAGGGGGGAGGAAGCGGCGGCGAGGTGGTGGAGGTGGTAGTGGCGGGGTTTGTGGCTGCACCTTGCGTCACACACAACAACGCCGCACTCTCAGCTGGAGGCATGTCGTGCAAAGTATGACAAAAAACATGCATCACCTGTCTGTGTATGTATGTATGTATGTATGTTTCTGTCTGTCGTGGTGGGTTTCGAGGAAATCCCCTCACCAGCAGGAACCCCTTCCCCTTCACCCCCATGCCCCCAGCCCCTTCAAATACATCATAAAGGTTACCAGAGGGTTGTGTCAAGACCCACCAAGCCAACTGGTAGCTCCACCGCGATTTGTGTATCACTGGAGGCAAACGAACCACCGCCCAATTACCACCACCAAAGCCCCGAAGGGGTGATAGCATCCCCGGGAGCGACCGGGGGAATTAGACCCCCCCCCGGCCCGGGCTCCCCACCTCCCCCACACCCTCTTCCGGCGCCAAGAGGGTCTCCGCGCCCCGCACCTTCTTGGCAAAGCTCTCCAGCAGCCCCAGAGCCCTCAACCGGAAGTTGAGCAGCGCCGCCGCCCGCTCCGCCGCCGCTGCCCCCCCCGCCCTGCCCCCCGTCATGGAGCGGAGGTAAGCCGCCAGCGTGGAGTCCATCCGGAACATGGCCTCGTCGTCCATAGCGTCACCGTCATCGTCATCGTCGTCTTCGTCCGCCATTTCCTTGGCCCTCTCCTCCGATTTCCTTTTGGCTTTTTTATCCCGGCCAGCTCCCTCCTCTCCATCGCCGCTGCTCCCATCCACCTCCTCATCGTCGTCGTCATCATCATCGTCGGATTCGGAGCCGCCAGAGCCGGCCCCTTCTTCCTCCTCGTCACTTTTCTTCCGCTTCTTCGACGCCGGCTTCCGCCCCTCCTCCGCTTCCTCTTCCTCCTCGTCATCCTCCTCGCTATCCCCCTCCCCCTCCCCCTCCTCTTCGTCGTCGCTCTCAAACAGTCCGGCCGCGTCCTGCCCCTCGCCCTTACCGCCCGCCGCCACCACCCGCACAATGTCCGCCACACCCGCCCCACTGAGGCCCTCGCAGCACTGCCGCCACAGCGACTCAGCCGCCTCGCGGATAGGCAGGATGGGCACCGACCCGCCGGGTCGCGCCATCAACGCCAGCATCACGTCCACCAACACGTCGCTCCAGGAGCCCTCTTCTGCCGTCCGTCCGTCCGTCCGTCCGTGAAGTTACCCAGGAAAACGGAGTGGGGTGGGTGGGGTGAGGTAAAGATGGTTGGGTGGGGTCGGGCAAGACGGAAACTTTACGGGTGAGGAGGAAGGGCGGCGGACCACTGGCCAAGGAAATTATAGGTAAACACCCTTTGGCTCCTTATAGCCGTTTCCTTCCGCTTCGTCCTCTCTCTGGCCCCCCCTTCTCCCTCCCTCGCCCGTCAGCAGCACATTACTCCCCAATCACCATAAGGATCAACAGCACCCTGGAAAAGGATTCAAGTCCCTACAACAGACATACCCGGGGAGAGTGCACATCCCTCACCCCTCACCTGCTGGCTGCTTCCCCTCGGCCCCCTCCTCCTCCTCCACCACCTCCGGCAGCCCCTCCACCCCCAGCCCTTCCACTGCCACTCGCCGCAAACTGAGCGGCAAGTCCATTTCGAAGCCCTCAGGATCGGCCAAGAGCTGCAGCTGCAAGTGCGCGGCCAGAGCCGCCAGAGACCGCAGCCGGGCGGCGGCGGCGCCCCCACCCGCATGACCCGCGGGTCGGTCGGTATCCAGCTGGGCCAGACGCTCCAGGGACGCCGTCTCCACCGCCGCCAGCAGCTGCAACGCATTGTCACCATCCTCACCTAGCTCCGCTGCCGGCGTAACGCCAGGCGCTTTAAGCGCTTTACGGATGTACGACAGCGTGTCGTGCAAGTGCTGGTGTACGGATGACGGCGGCGGAGCCTCCGCTGCCTCCGCCTCAGCGGCGGCAACGCCGGTGGCCATCTTGCGCTTCTTGGTCGCAGGTGCACCGGCGCTGCCGGCTGTGGCTCCCTTGCCCTCCTCCGCCTTGTGTTGCTGGTGTTGATGTACGGCACGGATGCGCGCTTGCGCCGTACGTGCGAGGTGTGTTAGGAGGGCCAGCAGGCGGGAGGCGCAGGTGCTCCTGGTCGCCGGACTCAGCGGCACGGTGAGGTGCTTGGCCGCCTGCTGCACCTCCAACAACTTAGATTTTGATGCCTGCGGTTTTGCGGGCATGAAGGGAGGACATGAGAGGGTTTGGCGCTATTCCAGCCGCCAAACGGCCCTCCGACAGACCGACTGCCACATAAAGAGTAGGTCGAACGTGTACCACATATTACCCCGCCAGTTCCCTCACCGCGGCTCAGATCACGCACACACAATACACATGGGCACCTTCCCCCCGGCCCCTCACCTTGCTCTCCTTGCCCCCCTGCACCTGCGCAAAGGCATGCAGCGCCAGGAACCTGATACCCCCCTCGCAGTCCGCGGGGGCAGCTGAAGGGAACTTGAGGGCGGCCAGCAGCTGCTCCACGCTCTGACAGCGCCGGTCTGCCGCCAGCTGCCGGGGGAAAGAGCGCGGGGAGGACAGGGAGGGATAAATCAGGGAGAGACGGAAAGACAGCAACAACCCCTCTCCCCGCCCGTAACTCCCCCCTTCCCTTCCCTTCTCATGCGTTTCAGGCAGGGTTTTAGGGTTTTTGGGAGGATGCTCCCTAGGGAAATACCCCCCTCTCCCCCCAAAAAACACTTTTTACAAGCCGCTTTCCAAGACAAGGAGCCGCCCTCACAGCGTCTTCTCCAGCTCCGCCTCACCTGCGCCACATCCGGCTCCTCCTCCTTGTCCTCCTGCTGCTTGTCCCCCCCTTTGTCCCTCCCTCCCGCCCCCAGGCCCCCCCCGGGCCGCAAGGGGGCCGCCCCGCTCAGGAAGGCCGCCATCAGCGACTCCACGTAGCGGTGGACTCCATCACCGTCCAGACCCTGAGGGCCGAGAGGAGGGCAGGTACGTGGTAATTAGCAGGTAGTTAATCAGTTAGGGAAGTCGGTAGGTTGGTGGGTAGTGGGGTTGACAGGTCAGCAGGCGGTCATTCGGGCCGCGGGCTGCGGAGTAGAGTCATATGGAGTTAGCCCACCCCGTCATCAAGGCACAGGACACCTATCCAATCCACCCAGCGGCTGTAGAGCAGGTCTTTTCAGGGCCGACATAAATACATACATACATGCAGGCAGGCGGCTGGCAGAGGTTAAGGCCTGACTTCTGCTCCCGGAGTGTCCGGGTTCAAATCCGCCTTCCGACTTCTCGGGTGTTTGAGAAGTGTTGAAATGGGAGGTGGGCCCCCATCTTATGGACGGTGTAGGACGTGATAACATCAACTTGCGAGCTGACCAGGAGCTACATTGATGATCCGCTAGATTTGGTTGGATGATGGTGGTGAGTTGCTGAACCCAACGATTACATTCTGAAGTCGGATGGGGTGAACGGATTAGGGTGCCCCTCACGCAGGGGAGAGCAGGGAACTGCCTCGGGAAAGGGGGCCGCGGGTGAAGCTTAAACACCCTGTAACGACATACATACATACATGCAACCAAGCAGTCGTGCAGCTGGACTCCACCGGGCGTCGCTGCCCCTCATTCGCCCCCTGGCCACCTCTGACCCCCCCCCCACACACACATCGCTGTCCAGTGCCCGCGGCGCTGGTACCGCCCTCGCCCCCCGACCCTCCCCCTGCTGCCCCCACCTGCACCAGCTTCTGCGTGAGCTTGCTGGCGGTGAGCTGCTTCACCGCCATACCCCCCAGTCCCTGCAGGGCCCCCGCGACCGCCATCTTCACTCCGCTGTCCGCCCCGCTGGACCGCTCCAGGAACGCCGACAAACCGTCCTGCGGCCCAACCGGGGGGGGGGCAGGGAAAAGACGAACCACAAACGAGTGAAGGGGGGGGAGGGGAGGGGGGCTGAGGAGGGGGGCTGAGGAGGGGGGCTGAGGAGGGGGAGAATGTGAGGGAGACGAAGGCGAGGCGGACTGAGCAGTGCGACCGAGGAGGGGCTGACGAACAACAATGATAGTATATGCTGGAAAACAGATAGGGAACTGGCTGGATAACAGGTACAACATCCCAAAGCCGGGATGTTGTGTATACGCATGTGTTGCATCCTGCATGCACTCTCTCTCTCTCTCTCTCTCTCTCTCTCTCTCTCTCTCTCTCTCTCACACACACACACACACACTCTCACTCATACACGCTGATAGACCCCCTTCCCTTTCCACGCCCCCTTCCGCGCCTTCCCTTCCCTTCACCCCCCGCCCACACACAGACGCATACATGCACACACACAAAACACAACGTCATCATTTGCACCCCCCGCAATTCCCGACCAACCCCACAGCCGTAACTCACCAGCAGTTTCCTTGCACTTGCGTGCAGGTAGCTGTCCGAGCGCTTCACACTCGCGACCAACGTGCGCGTGAAGGAGGGGGAAAACACAACCGGCACGTGCTCCGGTCTCAGGTGGGGCAGCACCCGGCTGAACAGCTGGAAGCCCAGGTACTTCCGGTCATAGCTGCTGCCCATCAGTCCGCCCTCCACCACCACACTCCAAAACGCCTCCAGCAGCGGACCCTCCACGGAGCCCTTGCCCTCGGCGGACTTGGCCGCGGCAGCCGCCGCCTTGGCAGCCTTCGCAGCCGCCTTGGCGGCCTTCTTGTCGCCGCCGGTAGCGGCTGCGGCTGCGGCAGCGGCGGCTTCGCCGCCGCCCGGCGGCTCCGTCGCCGCCGTCGCTACCTCCAACAGGTCCATGTTCCTGTGCGGTTTAAATCCCGGCAGTAGCAGCGGCAGCAAGTACTGCCACAGCGTGTGCATGCGCGGGTGGCTGCCCGAGGTCGCCAGCAGTGCGGGCAGCAGCAGCTGCAGGTGCTCGCGGCTGAAGAGGCCGGCGGAGGTGGCCGCGACGGCCTCCGCCGTCAGCTGCACGCTGCCCGCCGGGCACCCCGCCCTAAAGAACACCTCCGCGGGCGGGCGGGGCGTGTTGGCGGGCAGCAGGCGGCAAGTGCGCAGCACGCTGGGCGGCAGCTTGGGCCACAAGGCGAGGGCTAGCAGCAGCGCCTGGTGTGCGGGTGCGTGCGGGTGCGGGTGGGGAAGGGGGAGAGGGTACATGAACGCGGGGGAAAGAGGGGGCCTGGGTAAGTTTTCCTCCAGGCGAGCCAGGCCGATATAACTCCTACAAGAGCCAGCTGCCACTACACACACCAAAGCCCGGGCCGGGCGGTGTTACAGCGCCTGGCGGTAAGAGGCTCGTCGGGTAGAGGAGGTCCGGGTAGGACAAATAAGAATGCAGGCAGACAGACAGACAGACGCCCATGCGCCCAATAAACGCGCACCTCTGGTGTTGCCTCCGCTGGCGCCACCGACAGCATCGCCGCCAGGGGCTGTCCGGGGGCCGCCAGCGCCGCCAGGGTCTGCTCGTCCATCCGCTGCGCCGCCTCCAGAGCCACCGCCGCAGAGCACTCGCGGAGGAACGACTTGCGGTGACCGCAGTCCAGCAGCCCGTTGAACAGGGCCAACTGCGCGGACGGCTCCAGGGGCAGTCCGGTACGGAGCACGGCGCCGTACCCGAACAATCGGCCAAGGAGGGTGTCCTTGGCGTCCTAGGTGGGGTGCGTGTGTGCAGACGGCGGGCGGGTGTGCAGATGGTACGGCGGTGTGAAGTAGGGGTGAGGTCTTTAGCTCCACCCGCGGTCACAAGCCTGACCGGCCCAAGCGCCTTCCCCGTGATGCTTCAGGGCACCTCATGCATGTGCTTCTCATCACCAGGGACTCCTTTCCGGGCTCAGATCCCATCACCACCACCACCACCACCACCAGCATTCAGAGGAAAATCTGTCCCCATATCAACGGCGGGCGACGTCAAAACCCCACTCCTGGTCAGTCGGCTCGCAGGTGTGCCACTACGATCGACTCCCATTACATTCATTGGCATGGGGGCACAGACACCCACTCACAGTGGAGAGAACTTAATCCCGCTGTTTGTCGGGATCGATCCTGGAACTTTCCAGGGACGCTGTGCAGCACCTTCGCCATATGGCACGTGTGTATGCAGGTATGTACACAGTTCAGGCACTGCAGTAAAGCACACACCGATGCCCCCGGGGGTTCCGGGATCGAGACCTGTCAGGGTCGAAAATCCTTCCGATGGTAGAAGGTAAGAGTGCCCCTAGTCGATGGACGATGGTGACCTGGGATAAAGTCGACCTGGGAGCCGACCAGGAATAGAGTTGGGCCGCCATCAGCACTAGGGGGCCCCCCGCCGCCCATCCCGTCCCCGTCCCCACAGGTCCGTGCAAATCAGTAAACTCACCACACCCAGGTCCAGCCCACCACGCCGTCCCTGCCGTTGACTGCGCCACTAGCCGCCCTCCCCTCCACTCCACTGATCCACCCCCGGTGGCCCCATAGGTCCACACCATCCGCCGCCCTCCTCCGTACAACCCCCCCCACACCTTCCTCCCCGAACACCCCGCCGTAAACTGCCGCCCAGGACGTCGTGGGTTGTTGTTTCTTTTTGGATCTTGACTTTTGCTGAATGTAAATCCCACCTCACTCCCCTGCCTGCCCACCCGCCAGTATCCCTCCAGCCGCCCGCTGCCGCTGTCATCCGGGCGACATCCCAATCCCCCCACACCACCCGCCCAGCACTCACCCCTCCCTTGAGCGGTCCGTCAATGCAGACATCTAGCAGCACCAGCACTCCCGCCGTGGTGACACAGCGCGTGGCGGCAAGCAGCCCCGTCAGCGCGGCGGCGTAGCCTTGGCGGGCGGCCTGCCGGGAGGAACCCAGACCGCGAGCCAAACGCCGAAGAGTGTAGACCTGGGCAAGGAGAAAAATCAGGAGAGAAAATCACACACGATTGTTTGCCCTGTTGGGTGACGGATTGCGACATATGCTGGCTTAGTATGCGAGGGGCATCGTGAGATGGGAAGGTGGCTGATAAACTGAACGTCCAGGGGGGGTGTAGGTGCTAGGGCGGTGGTATGGGACATTGCTATGTCAAAAGCCGCCGTACCATTGTTGGGGAGCAGCGGCGGAGGTGGTATTCCAGGAGCTTGATCTTGGGGGCGCCCTCCTCTGGCGGGGGCTCGGTGTCCTTGCCCAGCGTGGCGAGGTGCTTTGACTGGTCGTCCGTCAGGTCCTTGACGAGGGCACGAGCAGCGGCGACGCGGACATTCTGCACGGATGGGACGACAATGGGAAGGTTTTTTGTTGCAACATCTCACGGCGCGCTTATTTCAACGGCCTAAGTATTTGGACGTTGGTGGGATAAGATGATGGTTATTAGGCCTTCGGGGGCACTGCTGCCGCCGCCACGCCGGCAGGCCGCCACGTACCTCGTCGTAGGACGCCATATCCCAAAAGTATTGCAACACCTGCCATTGCAAACAACGTGCACAGAACCAGATTGGTTAACAAATGTAGCCTATTCGCGTACAGCATGGCTAGACGGAAACCTTGGAGCTTTCTAACTAGAAGCCATCCATGACTCACTGCTTGACTCGTTGTAAGGGGCGTAACCATGTCGTGATTTCCATTCGCATCATCGCCGCCGCTGTGTAAATCCTTTTCGCTCGCCATGCTTGGCAGAGTCCCCGAAATTTAGGAATAAAACATTTAAAAAGGCGTGTTAAACTCTGAAGGTTGTCACAGAGCAAACGATTCTCGAGCATGCAAATTTAGTCGAGCCGTATTTTATGCACGACACAATATGCGAAACACTTGCGTGCAAAAGTCCCATGCTGCAGGAGATGAGGGAAATCGCAATACGTGACTACTTCATAGGTATTTCTGCCACTATTAGTTTGAGCATTTTACTTGGCTGGCGCTGCTGCAATTAAACGTAACCCCGGCTTTAAACCAGTGCGTCCCTTGGTAACTTCATTTCTGTAGGCGTACACATGCTGATTAAGGCCTAAAAACTTGTTTTTATCGAGTCCAAGTTAGGGATGGAGTGCAGGACAGGACTTCCTAGGCTTTAGTTTTAAGGGTGTAAACCCCTTTAAAGAGGAATGCTTGCAAGAGGTCGGGCATCAGTTGGAGCTTGTAGGGGCCTGACTGGCTACTCCTGGTCTGTTGGGAGAGTCTGCAGCGGGAGCCTCAAGGCAAGGTGCTTTCGAGGTGAGGCCTTACGTTCTCCCTTTTCCGACGTTTGCCTGTGTTCTATGTATTTTGATGCTTTGGCGTAATCGGTATCCACAGAATCACGAGCGCCGCGGGTGATGTCGTCAACTTCGTCCTCGACTTCGCGGTCCTGTTTCTCGGGTCATTCAGCCACCGAATTGCAACGCTGGCTGGTGAGGATGGATACCAGTTTATTTGCAACGGCAAATAATCATGCGAGGGTGAATCCTGCACCGTCGTGTTCCTGCCTTATCTTTTCTTTCAAACAGGAGCAAGGTGGCGTTGACACCGCTGTTTATGGGACGGGCATGGCAAAGACTGTACACGAACTTTTCGACGAGGTGCGCTGGCCTTTGGCGTGTTGGACCAGAAGCGGACCCAGGGGTCCAATACTATTGAACAGGAGCCAACACAAGGTTGGCATTTTCACTACTACCAACTTTAGTAAACATACGGACTTGGAGGTGCATCAAGATGCCGCGGTCTACCGGAAGTACGCGGTATCGTCATAAACCAGTTACAGTTTTACCAGCGGCGAGCCAGCCAGGGAACGTAGCCAGAGGGGAAGCAGTCTCGTCCAGGGACCCTGGGGCCTCGCTGCGCTGCAGGCTGGGGAAGAAGCATCATGGCCCGTACATCGTAAGGACCCGCCACAGAGCACGCAGGCAGTGCGGATATGCCAGGGGGGGGGGGGAAGAAAGAGGGGATCACATGCGAAAATCAAAGAAACAACCGGGGGACCCCGGGGCGGTGAGGGAGGTCGGACTTGAGGTCCGGTTCCGCTTGTGTCGCTCTAAGTAGCTCCTCCTCCTCCTCTTCTTCTTCTTCCTCCTCGCCCTCCTGGTCTCTCAGGTCAGGGGGGGAGGGAAGTGTAGAGGGACTCGCGTGTTGCGTCGAGGACGACCGTCAGGGTTTTTTTGCTTGCATCCGGAAGAGAAACGAAGGAGGGCGGAAAGGAGGGAGGGGGGCTGCTGCCTGTGCGAGCTCAGAGCCGCAGGTTAAGGCGGAAGGGGAGGGGGGAAGGGGAACCCGGTTAAGATGGTGCCGAGCAGCTTACTGGCTTACAGGGGTGTATGGGTGTATGTGTGTGTATGAGAGCGGTTATCACACCTCCTCCGGGCGGGAAGGGGGAGAAAAGGAGGAGTAGTGCATTGCCGCCTCGTCTCTCCCCCTCCCACCCATCAATGCTTTGAACTCCGGACTCCGACGGCAGTTGGAGCAGTTTGGCTTTCGCACTATGTGGTGATTTCCACCACACACATCACGCAGACCACACACCGCGCACACTGGGGCGAAAACACTTGCCTCTTAAACCCCCCCCCCACTTTTCTATTCGTATGTAATTAAATGTTAGGTGACGAAGCAGGAAAGTGTGTTGGAGCTGGAAGGCGGCAAGGCGCTGCGAATTGTCAATGTGCTGTCATTGCACATCCTCAACAGCCGAGGACAGGTGGGCCCCGGGAGGTGGGGTAGGGGGGTTTAGGGTTCCAGTCCGTGCTGACCTGACGGAGGCGGGGTTTTAGGGCGGTGGGAGCACTCCGCGAAGTCTAGGGTTTTATGCGTATATGCGTGTTTTGGGGCCTGGGGGGCTGGAAAAAGGGGGAAACGCGGGGGTGGAGAGAGGGGAAGTACGTGCCGGCATTGTGTGCTGCTGCTCTGCGACACAGCTCTGTGGTAGCACGGATTTCCCCCCGGCAACCTCCGAGAGGCCCTAAGAAGTGCTTCACTGGGGTGTAAGCAGCAGCAGCAGCAGCATGAGCGGAGTTTGCCAAGATAGGGGTCAACCCCTCCCACAGAGGGTATGCTTTCCCCGCCGTGCCCCTTTCCGGGTTTCCGTGTGTCCCCGGGGGCCCTACGCCTGCTGGGAGATTCCCAGCTGATGTCATCGCATCATCACCCGCCCAAACCCTGGCATCCATCATTCGTGTCCGTCCCTCTGTCCGTCTGTCTGTTTGGGGGATTTTTCCCCTCGGGCTGGGGGATAACGGCTTCTGTTTCCCTTCGTCTTCCCATCAGGTTCCACAGCCACCTCCGCCTGCTGCCCCCCTGTACCCCCGGCCCCCAGATATTGTTCGAGGACGAGCAGGTTCTTCCGGACGGTCGCTCCCGCCGCCGCAATGTGCCTGTGAGTGAGAAGATGGTGGGTGATGAGTCCTGGCTGGCGGCGCTGCACCGGGCGGTGAGGGAGGAGCTCAGCAGCGCACTGCCCGAGGATTACAAGGTGGGACCCCGGGGGGGGGGGGCCGCGCCCGGGGGGGGACGAGGGGGGGGGAAGGGAGGGGAAGCCGGGGTGAAATGTGGTCCGGGGGGGAACGGGGTGCGAGTCAGAACACCACCGGGGTCCAGGAGGGCTAAGGGGGGGGGGAGGGGGGGAGGAGGGGAGGCCCCTGGGGGGGGTCGGTGGATGGGGGCCCCCGAGAGGGGGGGTCTGGTTTGTATTTTGTGCGCTGCGTTGCCGAGGTCGGGCAGCAGAGTGCTCCACCATTGCCTACCCACCATTGCTAGTTGTTTTCCGTACGATTTTATGTACGACCACTAAAGTCACGTCAGCTACTGCCACCTAGCCCCTCCTCTTCCCTCAGCTCCCCATCCCCCCAACCCCACGCGTTCTTGGTTCGTCTTCCCAACCCCCCGTCATCATCGTTTCGAACGCTGTCCGCAGTTTGCATGTTGGACACCGCCAGTGGCTTCCCTTTACCCGACTTTTGCTATTTGCTATCTTTGACAATTCCTCCCCCCCCCCCCCCCACACACACACACGCATACAACCCGCAGGTGACGTTGCTGGATGATTCGTACTTCCTGCGGACCGAGTACTCGAGCTCCATGAGCTACCCGGGACTACTGACAAAGGTACGGCACGGTACGGCGTCAACGTGATTTAGTGCGGAACGCGGTGATGCGTGCCGTGTACACGGGCCGGTTACGCCGCACCGGCCCATCCCGTCCTTCTGCCGTACACAAACGGATTTGGATCTGCCTTTCGTACCGATCCGTTCCCTTCGTGCCACCCCCTCTAGCCCCCGTCTAGATCCACCCTAGGGCCCCCACCCTCATCTTCCTTCTTCCCACGCTCGCCACGGCCGCCTAAACAATTCCCCTCCCCCTCCCCCTCCCATCCCCCTCGTGGTTCGTCTTTCCCTCCCCCTCCCCCTCCCCTTCACTCGTCTGCGGTTCGTCTTACCCCCCTCCCCGCACCCCCGCCACCTTCCTGACCATACACCGCACGGGGCACGCGTCTGCAGTACATTTTCCACCGGGTCCGCGCGCGTGTGTCCGGTATCCCGGAGAGCCCCTTCAGCACCGTGGAGGTGCGGCCCGGAGGCCAGCTGCTCACCAAGTGGGTGTGGAAGGCGCCGCCGCCGCAGGAGACGTTCTAGGCTCCGGCGGGAGGGGGAGGGGATGAAGGCGGGGGGAGGGGGGAGGGGGGAGGGGGGGCCAGCAGGAGCCCCTGCCAGAGTCGGCCCAGCAACCGGCAACCAGCCTAGCGGGCGGGGCTGGTGGTTGATCCTGCTCCTTGGGCCTGAGTCTGGCTCCGGGTCGAGGTGTGTGCTGCGATCACCCAGTTGTTGAGTGGTGCTGGGACCTGTGCCTGCCGCTGCGGTTTGTGCGGTTTTTCAGGTTTCAGGAGGAGACCGGGGGGGAATAGAAGGAGGATTAGAAAGAGAGGGGGTGGGAAAATGGATGAGTGGACTGGGTGCGGCGTGTATGTGTGTATGTGTGTGTGGGGGGGAAGTAATTGGGGTGTGGAGTGTTTTGAGGAGACGGCGCAGAAGATCTTATGGGACGAGGGGAGATTTAAAGGAGCCCCCAGGCCCCCCATGAGGTGAGGAAGGACCTCTTGTGACTGCCAGTAGCGGCCAGAGTGGGAGTTGCTCTCAACCTGTTGCCGTACCTTACCGGCAGCCGTACAGGGCCCCGGGGCCCGTGCGGCGGGGTCCTGAGCTCCGCTAGTTGCCCGACATGGACCTGAACATGGACATGGCGAATCGGCGACCCTGACAGCGAGACAGAGGAATTGAAGTGACCGATAAACTGGTAATACTATTCTGAGCTGCAATGGCCGGGTGGCATGGACGACGACGTTAATGCCCTACCGAAGTGTGTCGTCGTGCGGTGCGGTCTTTGGTGCGCTTGGGCTTTAACCGGGTGGTCGATCCTTTGAACCGGCGACGGTACTGCATTGTAGTACAGTGAGGTACGGCAGCGCTTCTGCAACGCTGTAACACCCGGAAGCCTTCTTGACAGGTGACCGGGTGGTGGTGGTGTGTACTGGTGCCGGTTCGTAGCTCGTGGCAGGACCTGGTATCGTTCATCACCATAGGGGGCTGCATGGGGGCGTGTTTTGCGATGGGTGGTGGCTGACGTGGTGGCTTGGCGCCATTAGCTATTCCAGTGCATTGAAGCGGTCATTTCGGCGACAAGGCGCATTCATGTTGCAAGGCTTTTAGGGCCATGTGATGGCACGGTTTCGGAGCAGCTGTTTGCTGTAGAGCGGCAGGGCGCCCCGCATTGGGGCCAGCAGGTGTAGGTGTCTCGATACCCTCTCATCGAGGGTGGTGGGTGGCAGCCAAGGCGGGTAGGGGGCCAAGTTGGATTGTCAGCTCGGACGAGGACGAGGACGAGGAGAGGGTGGAACCGCCGCTGGCGACCCGGCGGGTGGAGGTGGTGGCGCATATGGTGGCGCGAAGTTGCTGCGGTTGGATTTGCGGGAGAGGATATCGGATATGCGGGTCGCCTAGCCCGACCCCACCACGATGTGCTTGCTAGTCGTTAGTGACGAGGGACGACTTTGCTATTTCGAGCGGGACAGGGCAACAAGAAATGCCAACTGCAGCTTCTAGGTTGTTGCCTACTCGGCACCGGACCTAAACAAGCAAAACGCGCGCAGCTGGAGAGACGATGGCGTACGTTAAGATTATAGAGCCTACCCACCCAAGTCCTGGAAGACATCAAGTAGACTGTGACCGACAGACAGACAGCTTCAGGAATCTCAGGCAGTCGTTCGGGGCGGTGACTGTGGCCACCCTGCCGCCCTTTCCTCCGTTGCTCCCTACGCATGTGTGTGTATGTATGTGGTGCTCAGCCAAATGAAGGGTGAGTCTCCGCAACGGTCTCGCAGCTGGTGCTAGAACATAGGGGTTCCTGTGCCCCAGTTGTAGACATGCGAGAGATATCAGGGAGATAGCGCAGCTCTGAACCGGCAAGACAGGGCAAACGCTAATATCTGGGAGGCTTCGTTACCACGTTCCATCACATCACTCTAGCAGCCAAAGCGATCCGCGGTTTCGAGTATGGTACTATAGTCAAACGATAGCGTCCGGCTTTAGTGTTCCCGCAACGGAGAGCCCCACGAGACGAATTTAAACCTCCGTACGCCGTGACCCATATGCTGTGATCTATGAACTTAGACCATCAGACCTTGGCGCGCAACCCAACCTCTGTACTCGATTCCCTACACGCCAACGTGCAGGGGTGAAAGTGCTTCCCATTAGTTTCGCCAATCGGACGTTACAAGCCGCACACGCGAGGGACTGGGAGGCAGGCGGACCAGCCCCTGCAGCTGGCACCCAACACGTTAGCAAGACACCACAGCTCCAGGACTGCAGTCCAGAGGACTTGAAAACAGATGCAGAGCGAATCTGGTCAAACGAGGCCATGGATTTTGCGATTATGCCTCTAGCACATACATCGCGTTTTGACTTGACGAAAACATAATTTGGCGACTTCCTCCTTGGCGGAAGATGTCCATACCCATAACATCATTTTCTTTCGGGATCAGATTAACCGCTCTTGCGGCGTAACTAGTGTAACCACGTGGATCAACGCAACTTGTAAAACAACTCCCTCCACAACTTCATATTAGGCAGCCTCCTCCTCCTCCGCCGCCGCCGCCGCCTGGTGGTCACGGAAAGGAATTAAAAAGGCTCCCAAAACGGCTTGCAGTCGTGGACAACAAAATATGCGTGATGTGCGTTGACATCCGCATTTTGACTGAACTGTATAAGGGCAGCAAACCTGTCAAACCTATTCCAGCCGTTTCCAACGTGAACGCGATGTCATCACATCATCAGTCGGATGCCCAGCCGGCAATGTCCGGGTGCCACGTATTAAAACACACAGCGAAAGTTAACTGAGCACACAAGACGCGCAAAACCCTTGACATGCACATGCAAACCACGGTAATGTCATCTAGTCTGCAGTTCAATTGCTACACTTTAGGTAGCCCGCGCGAAAAGTGCAGAAAAGCAGCAAAAACGGAGCGCACTGAAATGGACGATACAGAAATTCCCTTAACGCATGCGTACATGCCGCATAGATTGCTCTCGTGCCGTGCCAAGTTATACCATTCGCTCTATCCTCTCCTTCCCGAAGCCCAGGCCCATGCACAGAAACCAACCTCCTTCGGTTGACCGTCCGCCCGCCGAAGCCATCAAACAGCGACCCCCAGAGGCCTCCACCCAAAAATCAAGGACCATCGCCTTACTCCCATCTAGCTCGCACACAACGAATGAAGTTGTCGCTTGTAAGGAAGTTTTTCTAGTTATCCATGCAGCAACTTGCAACGACGTTGAAAGCCAACGAACCTTAGAATATCCTCAAAAACTCAAAAAGATAATAAAGGCACCAAAGCAAACAAACCAAAAGTGCCGCGAGCCAACATGGTATCACAGTAGACCTCTTCCCCCACCCAAGAAGACTCCCTGGGGGCCCTCCGAGCCATACTCCCGCAGGCATGTTCAGTGGTTAGCCGTGTAACCTGGACCCGCTGCTGTAGCATACGTTCGACCTGGGCCACCCTGTGTATTTCCGTTAGTCGTTAACCCACGACAGTTATAAAGCCATGTGCAGCCTTATCGAAGCAAAGCGCACTCACCAGCCGGGCGTGACGCCCGAAACATGATGTCGTTCCTTCCCCCAGCCAGAAACCCGTGCCACCGTGCTACCGTTCTGACTGGGCGCGCTGCGTTTGTTGCGTTGTAGCCAATTTCTGCGCTGCCCAATAACAACTTTCTTCTTCTTCCAGCATTTCCTGCCGCCCGCGGAAGCCAAACCAGCGCTCCGCTTGCCTCGCTGACGCCTCAGAAAGTGCCATCTTCCAATTAATAATAATATGCGCCGAGGTTCACAATCCACAACGAATGCCCGGATTCGTGCAGTATCAGTATGCAGGATGACCTTGTCGTTGCATAAGCCACGATCCGGTACCAACCAGGTTCCGACCAGCCCCCAGCCCCGGTTTGCAGTGATGATGAGCACTCCAAAAATAAAAACAGCCTTGCCATTCTAAGCCCCGAAGGCTTAACGGCATCTCTGCTGTGCGCGCTGGGCACGGACGGAAATTACGTCTTTGGCCTACGATAGCGCAAAGCACGCACACGGACAGATGCCCAGTTTACTGTTTTGCCGCAGCCACAGCTCAGTTTTCCCCCCTGTTATGTTCGTCACGTGGGGCACAACATTACGTTGCGCCTTGCCCATTGTTTTGCTGCTCCCCGTCGCTCGCTTGGGTTCGAGCCTCGTCGCCGGCACCGCTGTCGCAACCGCCATTGGAGGCTGTTGCCGTCGCAGCCGCGGGCGGCAGCTGCCCTGCCGCCTCGCCAGCAGCAGGCGGCCAATGCTGCACATCCAAGCCACAAGCGTCCGGCCATCCAGCCATCCGTTCCTGGTCGCGTTCCGCCTCGTCAGCGCCGGGCCCCGCATCTTGCCTCGCCAGTTCCCCACCTGAACTCATACTCGTACAGGTACCTGCCGCCCCGGGCAGGCCTCGACGGGAGCCCTCCATGCTCCGCGGCGAGGGGCGTTCGTCGTCATCGACTGCGCCACATTGTCGCCAGCCCTGCGGCGGCTGCGGTTGCTGTTGCGGTTGCTGCACTTCCAGTTCTTCCTTTATTGACGCTGATAGCGCCAGCGCGGCCCCGCTCTGCCGCGAATCATCCGCCCTGCCAACCATTGGCCTCTGCGCCAGGACAGCCGTTACAGCTGCATCGGCCGCTGCTGCTGCTGCTGCTGCTGCTCTTTGCTCGTCCGAGAATCGTCCTGTGTGATGTCTGTGGACGGAGGTCCCGGGGGAAGAGGAGCCCACGGCGGCCTCTGGTGCGCTTGAATCGTGACGCAGTGTACCCAGCTCAAGACGCAACTGCTGCTGTTGTTGTAGGAGGTCGACACCAGGCGGTATAAGCGGAAGGGCCCGCGGCGATGCGTCCGCCGCCGCAGCCCCGGCTGCTATGGCTGTGCCGCGGAGCATCGCGGATTGCGCCAGCGCCGGGAAGGGGGCTTCCCGGACATGGCGACCAACCGCACACCCGTACGATGGTGACCGCGGCTGGTCGGGCGAACATGGGACACGGAGGAAAAAGGCCAGCCGTCTCAGGACTAGAAATACGAATAGGAACACGACCGAAAAAGATCGTTGATTTCTATGTGAAGGACACAAAGGCGTTGGTCATTTAGGAAAATGATGAGGTGAGAGGACTACTCGGAAACAGAGCAGTAACGGGTCCGTAGGTGGTGGGTGGCACGCAAGTGGCCGCTCCGTGCGATGGAGCGCAAGGCCCAGCTCCGGCTCCTGTTGACTAGTCGAAGGCAAAGGTGCTGGATGCTACGGATCACAAAGGTTCAGCTGAACTCGTTCGTCCGAGCTCGCGTTCCTGCACTAGCTCGCGGCAATGTGTAAATCGCTTACCCGTGACTTTCGAGGCTCGTCGCTTCCTCCATCGCCTGCAAAGACTCAAGGGCGCAAGGAAAGCAAGAGTTCGTCAGGCAAAGCCTTGTACAGCAAAACCTGGCGAGGTGTCACATCTCTTCACAAGGTCTCCACGACATAAGATGCAAACAACAAGATGCCCTGACGGATGCATGGACGCCGCGCGAACTGCTCTCACATTGACAATCCGTTCGCCTATCATGGGGGCCAAACTGCGGCAAGCAATGCAACCTTGGCCGCAATTCCCAACCATTCAATACGCCGGTGGATCACTTCGTTACTGAAACACGCGACGCAGATGCCAGTGGAAAACGTAGAACGCAACCCCAACTGCAGTACAAATTCCTCACCGCCGCTACCCCGTTGATCCGGCCGCTTGCGCCTCCGTGCGTTGTGCCGTTGCAGCCTGTAGGTAGGAGCATCCAGTCAGCAAGGTCCTCAAGCTGAGACAGGATAGGAATCGGTGATGTGCACAGCATGGCAGGGCAGTTTTGCCTTCTAGACACGAATGATTGATAAAATCGGCATATGGATTTATACATCCAAACGGCTGGAAGACAAGTCACATGCAAGGAAAGCCCGCAAGGCTGCCCAAAGTCATTCAAGAAGTACAAACATGTAGTACAGGACAAGGTATCCCGAGCTGGAGCGCTGCAGGATGCGTACTCAAAATACTGCACGCGTTTTTTCTCCACATGCAATTTCACTAAGCCAACTGTGCGTCAGGTTCAGGCCCCAAGATGAGGAAAAGCTGTGTACTGCAGGTGCTCACCATAATGGCGCATTTAGGAGTTGGGAATCTAAAACGTATTTTCTTTTCGTTGTTCAATTTCTTTCCAAGGGTAGAAAGGTGTACAGCGAATGAAAACGGAGCAATATAGGCCTTCCTGCCGTCGTAGTACAGTTATTCCCTACAATGCCTCCAGCCAAGTCGATGCTTTCAGACTAATCACGCAGGCCAGTTTTGCAAAGTTCTTCCCCAGCGATTCAACCAGCGAACAACATAGGGATATTTGTAATTGTACGACTAGCGATTTGTACTTTCCGCCAAGCCGAAAGACCCCTTGAAGTAAAGGGCCATTAAGGGAAGCCGTCACAACGAACGTGAGGACCCCATGCAGCTTGCGAGGAGTCCGTCCTGGTTTGCACCGCCTAAACAGCACATGCCACACACTGACTTAGCAAAAGCCTATGGAAGACCCGGAGGCAAACGCCTGATCGATAAATCCCGCTTGCCAGCCCGTCACCACTGCATCCTCGTTTATTAGAACGAACTGAATGAACCCCAACGCAGTCCCCTGAGCGACTTGTGATGAAGGCCGAGGACGGATGAATGTCAAAACCGAACCCCGCCAACCGATGGTATTCGCGATTGCGGCCCTATCCTACACGCATTCATCCAAACTGGCCAGCAACACCGGGTTACCTTAGCGATATGCCAGGCAGGTATAAGCACACGTACAAATGCACCCAGCGATGGCGGACGGCCCTAAGAAACTGAGTTCGTCCCCAGACCCGCACATGGCCTCCCAAGCGCTGAAGACCCGCAAAGAACATATGCGTCGATGCCGCTGGCCTGCCATGACATCCTGAACGAACGAATGGTCCAACGACTGATAGTACGAACTGTTAAAAAGACTACGATTCGTCCGACCTGGACATGCAGCAGTCTTTTGTGATCCATTCGAGAGAGCCTTTCAAAGCAGGAACATTTGACCAAGCAACCACTTAAATCCAATGGCAACCACGAGCGAAATATCATCCTGACCTATCCAAGGTACGACAGCGAAACGAAACGAACTCAACGTTATTACGTGAAAACATTAATGAATTCGGCAACTCACCCGCCATTTAAACACGCCACTTAATCATGCCACGTCGCGTTCGAGCAAGATGTAAATATATTTTTTTCCACATTCGAGCAAAGGGTATGCTGCGCTTTCACTGCGTGCATGCATGTCAGCTTCTAGATCGGTAGTGTGCAACTGCTCTTTTGCAGACTCTTTGACGCCCTACAATTCCAAGTTAGCGATGACCCGTGTCCTTTTGCGCCTTATGCAACGAACCTACCTGTACATAGGTACTGCTGTAGGAGGTTGCAGCGCGTTAGCGCTCTCTCTAGTTACAACCGCAGAACATTAGCACACCTAAGCAAGTTCTGTGCAAAGATTGAGAATACGCATCACTGCAAGAGTGAATCGCCGTGACGGACTTCCATACTGCCTTAGAGCACATTTGGCAGCTCTCATGTACGTCCAGTAGACAAAGAGAATGATGAAAAATGGAAAACGCAGCAATTAAAAAAAATACAACCTAATGAATTTCGACACCTGCCATAATCGCTCTCAGCACTATAGTTGCCGCGTTGCTAGTTACAGGCCTAGTTAACAGAAACCATGCATACAACACGGCAATGTGGCGCAACTCGCTCGGGGCTGAATTGAACTTTCATCAGTGAGCCCCACTCGCCCCGCTGGAGGTTCGGTTCGCTTGCTCAAAGGCAAGAGCCACCGCTCCCAACCGCACGAGCCTCCGTGCTCGCGAGCTGCCTCATGCACCATTCTACGTCTGTAACCGACGATGCGCTCACAATGGGTGGTGACCACGACCCGCAATGCACACGTATGCAAGTTTGGACGCCGTTTTCTTGGTTATGTACGGTAGTAGTAAGGTACGAGTAGTGGTACGAGTAGTGGAAGAAACAAGCTGCCCTCACTAAAATGAATTGGGTCAATGCCAAATCGGGGGTGCTGTCAGCCGGTATGTCGCCCCTATTCCTCCGGGAATAAATAATAGCTGAAATGTTGCCGGTCTTGCGATGTGGCGCCGTGCACGGTGGGTGGCAGATACCGTTTTCCCTGCTGCTGCTAGTGCTGCTGCCACTACTGTTGCTAGTGCTACTGCTGCTGCTGTTGCTGCTGGTCCGCACTGGCCGCCTGTTGCCGTGGACCCCTCTATCACGGGTGGCAGTGGCGGCGATGTGGATGCGAAGTTAGTCCTACCCCCGGGATGCCTATCTAGCTGTCGACAACACCCCCCCCTAAAGGTCTGGAGAGCTGCTGTGCAATTAACGCTACGTGCGGTGCGCCTCTGTTTTGACTTGACACGGCGTAGTATTGCTATTACTGTTCGGAGCTTTAATGACGGAAGGGAGGCCATTTCCAACGTTTTCGAGCTTGCAGGTCGGCAGGCGGGGGTTACATCCGCACGCTTGCCGCACACCGTACCTACCTTGCTCGGCAGCTGCGCTTCGTGCCATCAAACTCTGACAGCGTATGGAAGCGGCCGCATTGCTGGCAGAAGCGCTGCGGGATGCCCTCGCGCATGACGATCTCGGCTTTGAGGTGGTAGTCGCAGATGCGGAACCGCTGGTGGTACTCCTTCAGGCTGGAGAGGTCCACGTTGCAGTCGTCCACGTGACACAGCAGCGGAACCTGTGCGGTACGTGTGTACGACATCGGACACGCAAAGAGCCGTCGATACAGCAGCAGCAGCAGCCGCAGCAGCAGCATTTGCCAGCAGCCAACATCTAATTGAAGCCGGGGTGGGTTGGGGTGCATGTGGAGCTCCCCCAGCTGTGCATGTAGTAAACTAGGGTGGATGCCAATCGATTCCATTGCTGATGGCCGAGATGATGGAACCATTCGCCCAGCAGAGCACATCGAAAAAACAACAATGCTCAAATCCACCGTGATTACCAGATATACCAAACCTCACCAATAATAAAATTGTTCACGACTCCTGGGAGCAGGCAACACGGCCCATGAAGACACCGGGCTAACACCAGTCGTGTGCCACTCCGTTGCTGCTATGGTAAACTTTCAAGTTTGACCCTCAACAAGACGCTGCCGTTGTGTAAGGAAGGTAATTATAATTGATCAGGGGAAAGTGGTGAGGGCGTGCAGAAACCTGCAGTGCTCGTGCTGGCAGTAGCCCCTCACCCACGTTCCGACTTGGCCTACCTTGTTGCTTGGCTGGGCCGCTGGGTTCACGTCCCCTCCCGTACGGCCGCCAAGAGAAGATCTGGTGGCGCTGCGCTGCCCACCAGCGCCACTGCCGCCTCCAGCCGCCCGACTGCCGCCACTGCCCTCCTCCCCGAGATCGGGATACTCTTCCGGCGTCGCCCGCCTTCGCCTTCCACCGCCGCTGCCAAACGGGATACTGGCTGCTGCTGGTGCTACTGCTGCCGGGTCCTCACTCGGAGGCAACGCCATGCTGCTGCTTGGCTGCTGCTTGCCGCCAGAGCGCACCGCCGCGAGTTGCGCCGCTGCGGCCGTGGCCATGGCGACTGCCGCAGCCATGCCGCCAGGGCCGCCGGCAGCAGCAGGTGCTGACGACCAGCGCGGTGGCGGTGCTGCTAGTAACGCCGTCATGCTGCCGAGTCCTACGGCACCGTACCTAGCCGCTGGTGACGACAGCGCCTTGACGTCATTGCCTGTTACCAGTCCACCGCGGCCATCACTGCCACCACCCAGCACTGACACCACAGGCCCCCGGCCGCTGCGGGCAGGAGCACCTGCCGAGGATAGCGCCAGTCCTCCACCCTCATGCTGCTGCTGCTGCTGCTGCTGATGGGCGGCTGCGGCCGCCACCGCTGCAGCCGCTTCTATCGTATTCATCAGAGAGGCGGCATTGCCAAGGGAGTCGGGCCCCAGCAGCCCCGCCGGGCCCGTGCCACCCCTGCTACTGGATGTGAAGCGACTTGTCGGCAGCATCCCGGAGACGCTCGCGCCCGCGCCCTTCCCTTGCCCGGACTGACCCAACCGCTGCATATCCAACGCCTCCGCGTCCATCTCCATTTGAAGAGCCGGCTCCTCAAGCCCCACCCCGCCACCACTGGCACTACTGTCGTCGGCCGTAGCCTCCCACGGCAGTGGGAGCCGTGGGCCTCCGCCGCCGCGAGGTTGCGATGCCGGCGGCCTTTGCTGCTGCTGCTGTACTGGCGACGGCACCGCGATCGCCGCAAGCTGCGCCAAGTGGTCGCTCTGCTGGTGCGCCAGTTCAGGACGCCCTCGCTGCGCAGGGGGTACGCCAGCAGAGGCGGCGGCAGCAGCCCTGCTGGGTCCCTGCTGCTGCAACTTCCGTACCAGTGATGTGGGCAGCAGGGCAACCAGCGGTGCATGGGGTCCCGAGCCCGCGGATACCACCTGCAGGGGAAGCGGCCAAGTACCTAGCAGGTCGCCACTCGCCGCCAGGGCTCCCGACGGCAGCAAGTGCAACGTTAGACCCGCCTGCTCAAGGGCCGACAGGGGTACTGCCAGGAGGGTTTCGCCTCCGGCACTGCCGGCACTGTCCTCGCTCCTGGGGGAGGCTGTATCCGCGTCGTCAGTGCCTAACACCGGGAACAGCGGTAGGTGGGCCGAAAGCAATGGAGCGGGCGCCCGGCTAGGTTCAGCTGGAGCATCCAGGGTGACCACAGGGCGCATGGACGGTCTGCCGGTGACTGCCGCAGCAGACATTGGCACCGTGGCCATTGGAGACAGTGCCGCAAGTCGCCGGATTCCCGGTGTGTCCGCATCGTACCGTGGAGATGTTCCAACCCCAGCGGCGGCTGTGCCCACAGCACGGCTAAACTCTTGCAGCAACGGCGAACGAAACCTGGTTTCTGTGTCGAGATGAGCAGCTGCCGCCGCCACCCCGCCATCCAGGCTGAACACCCGCGGAGCAACTGGTCGGGCCGTGGGTCCCTGCTGTTGCTGCAGCTGCTGGAGGGCTGCACGACTGATGTCGCCGCCGCCGCTGGCCACACCGGCACCTGATGGTGAGCTTCCTGGCCCCGACTGCCGCGCCCCGCCTGCACCACCGCGCTCTACGAGACCGAGCACCCAGCGCTCACCTTTGCCAGGTGATGACTGAGGTGGCGCCCCGCCCCCGCTGCTGTCCCGGTCCCGTTCCGCGGTGTTTGCGAACCCACCGCAGCCACCATCGCCGCTGGGACCCTCTGTCCTGGCCCCACCGCCGGCTGAGCTACTGCCGGGGGACCGCTGCCCTGCCCCAGCTGCCGGGCCAGACCCCGACCGCAACAGCTGCTGTTGCTGCTGCTGATTCCCTACGCGCAGTTGCTGATGGCGCCGTGGCCCCTCGGCTGTCCCCAGCCTCCCAGACTGTCCCGCATCCCGGTGCGGTTGCGGCAGCCCCACTGTGATCAGAGACCCCATACTGCCCAAGCCCGCAGCCGCCCCTGAGCTACCTGCCGAGCGACCAGGATTGGCTCTGGAGCTGCCGTCGCCACCGCCCGTAACCATGCCAGCGCTGCCCGGCAGCACTGCTGCTGCTGCTTCACCGGCCGTCGCTTCCCGATCCGCCGGTTCTGCCTTCGCCACTGCCGGTGCTGGAGCAGCAGCAGGGATACCTTCCTGGAGTCCGGCCACGAAGCCTGGAGACTGCAGCAGCTGCAGCAGCACGGTGGTGGTGATGTTGAGCTCCTTAAACATAACCTCGCACTCCGCCAGGTGTTCCGGCCGCCGTAGGGCCCAGCGCGCAAGCGCCCGCGCAAGGCCCATCTCTCCGGCACTGGCTCGGCAATACGTGAGCAGCAACCGCAGCGCCTCGCTGCTAAGGGCCTGAAAGCTGGATGTGGCGACCACATCGTCGAACCTGAAGGCGATGCAGGAGGGCCACGGAATCTCATAAATCATTCTGCCATTTCGCAAAACTACTTCCAACGGTAAAGCTACAGGTTTGTCATCCGCGCATATTCACGCCAACGGCTGTCAGATCGTTGGAACTCAAACGGTAAGAGTAAGATCCTGAGAGCTCCTAAGAGGATCCTGAGAGCCCTCCTGGCCTTATGGTTTTCCTCGCGGCATGGGCGTGATGATGGCGCGTACTCCTCTCCTAGCTACCACATCACATGCACATGAAGTGTTCGTATCCTGCGTGCTTAAACCACAGCACCGCGTGGCTGTGCTTCCACGGACTGAGCCACAGAGTCTGGTACACCGCTGCGCCTTTGCAACACGCACGAGCCAGACAGCTCCTTGCCGCTGAACGACTGCGTCGCTTTGAGAAAGACTGCAGGGAAGCTTCGTGACAGGCAAGCTCCCCTACCGCATTAAACTGAGCCATTCCCCGTTTACGTAAAACATGTTGAACTGGCAAACTGAAGTTGCCTGCAGTCTGTTCAAGTAACCGTTGACAGCCGACCACGTGGTGTAGCACCACTTACCAACACAGCAGCTAGGCTTTAGCTGTACTGCCGGGTCTGTATCTAAATCCAAGGTAATGGAGTTCGCAGGAAGCGGGGCTGTGTCTCCAATCTATTAGAGAGCCGAGTTTGTGGTGCATGGGCTGTGCCGAACTGTGGGCAGCCTTGCTTGCAAGTGCTGCGTCCAAACCCACGTCGACCCCGTGCGGCGGCATGGGACCCAACTGGGGTCTGCACAGGGATCTACGAGCTGTAAAATCCTGTGGTACAACCATCGCCACAGGACAGACCTATAACACCAATATCCTGCGTCGAGTTCCGTGGTGATGCTTGGTTTCGATGATAACGCAACCCGTCAGCACGCAAAGGAGCTTCTGCGAAGATCTCGATATGGGAATCCACCATTTCGCGACACCATGGCGACATGCATTACTTGCTTGCCCCATCGAGCATCTTGTGAAATAGACAGGCGGTGAGGGAATGCACTGTGTGATTCTCCATTTCATCGGGCAGAACAAAAAAATAATAACGCAGACGCCAATACAATCGAGCTACTCGGGCGAGCGACTCGTTCAATAAAGAAGGGGCAAGATGCGGACACGACCGACACCCTGCGGCCGCGGCCGCAGCTGCACACAGTGCTGTACCAGCTACGTGACTTCCCTGGGCCCGCCCACCACACCGCATCCACCGCGCGCTGCGAATCGAGGACCAAAGCAGGCCGTCGTCCTTCTAAAGAACTGACAGCCTCTCATGGCAGCAATTGCCATAGCGATGCACGGCGAAAACGTCCCGCAGTCTGTTCAAATCAAAACCGTAGATGTGCATTCATGAAGGCCATTTAAAAAAAAGGGAAAGGAGACAAGACGAGCCTAGGTGACATGTTTTGGGAAGTACGCGCGTATCTTTTTATTCGCTAACCGCCGACTTTGCCGCGATCGATTCTCCGTACGTGCTGTCGTCTGCCGAGCGATTGAAGCCAAGTAGTATTGTGGTTGTTTAGTTAGCTCTTTGCACTATCCACTCTCTTTCCTAATCCGAGCAAATGTAACAACCCACTACATTGCGTATGAAGCATTGTCTCAACTGCATACCGTTTGGATTTTTTTTACCTATGTGGCCAGTTGGCGCATTTTAGGCGACGCGTACAGTAGACACGAAAAACAGGGAATCAAAGGATCCCTTCTTTTACGGACCCGCTGAAGCCCGCACCATCTTGCAAGCATTGGGAATCGACGTACTGTCGAGGTCGCTTATCGATTGCCGTACTCAAGTATGCGTGCAACAATCAACCGCTATACATGTTCAAATTTCGAATTTGTCCCAATGCAGCTGCCACTGCCAAGCCTGCATTCTTCATGTCCTTAGCGGACATTACGACGTTGTTCGCTAGCTTCATCAGGGACGGACATGGAATGGGTAGTTTGGTGGCTGCCGCATGAAGTGATTGCCGCAAGCACATGCACACACAGACAGACCCATGCCCTCATACATAACCCACGCGTGTGTGACATGGCCTGCCAACAGCAAACAGCCAGCGCCTGGGATCCTAAGGCCTAATCCACTGTACAGAACAAGGGCAGACGATGCTGCCTGATCTGCACTAGATGCCGATTCACAGCCAGGCTAACACCAAAGGCCTAGTCTCGATACCCTCGCCATCCACGAGGACGCGAATCGCACTTGCATCCATGGCGGAGTAGGTCGCGATCTTAAGCGCCATCCATTTCTGCCTCCCGAACCCAAACACAGATCATGCGCGGGAAAGACAGACAAAAGCGCAAGCGCATACGCACCTGGACTGGCTGTACTCAAGGCACTGCTTGACGGTTTGCTCCAACAGCAGCTGAACGGACGCTTCCAAAAAGATGGGGCACGTCTGCGGATTGAGGTTCTGCTGCAGGTACTGCTCGCAGCCTGCTGCCAGCCCAGGGACCTCCAACTTGAGGCACACATCGTAGATGGGCACGACTGTTTTGGGAGTTAGGAGACACTCGCCGCTGTAGAAGAAGCCGATGACCGTCTCTAAGGCAGCGCTGTCAACCCCTTGGATGGGCAGCTCCTTCCCGGTGGCGTCGCCTGCGTCACCGAAGGGATAAATTGATGATCGGTTGATAATGGTGGGCTTGGAATTCCTCGAAAGCGAAAATCGCGAAAGCGGAAACCGCTTTCGCGGAACCAACTCATCCCGTATGCAAGGGTATGCTTCGTACCTATCTTTCGCGCACTCTCATAACGAAGCTGCACGCCAAAAGCACGCTATCAGGGCAAAGAGACATACCCCACGTAAAGCTCAGTAAAGTAGTCAAGCTGCAGAACAGCCTGTTGAGCCGTAAACAGTAACTCTCACTGGTACGGCCAGAAAGGTACGCGCTAAGAGTACCGCGTCTGCAGAGCCTTACCGTTGGCAAGAACAGCTGCAAACTTGCGTGAAGAGGCTGCGAGGATAACCTGGTGGGAATGAATCGGACGGCCGTCCGGGCGGACCAGGGTGATGTCGCTGAGGCGGGAGTCGTTCAAGAACGCCTGCAGGCCGCGATAGATACCACAAGAAACGTTGCGATATACACGCTCCTGCAGTTGTAAAGCCGAATCAACGTTATTTTCACGTCACCGGTCGTATGGCAAAATACCAAACTGACGCGCGGAGCTCTTTTTAACAATATGGCTCTAAGAAGATGTCTTGTACATTTAAAAGCGTGAAATGCGTCCGGAAACGGTGCTGGTAAGTAAACTTCCAAAGCAGGCCATCCCCCTCTTCACACGGTGGCGTTTGATCACCAGCATTCCACAGTGGTCTAACTCACCAGTGCAGAAGCAGTCTCCACGTCCATAGCCGCTGCCATCGGGCACGCCCAGTCGACGCGCGCTGTTACCTCTAGACGCCTCCAGCTT
Organism: Volvox carteri f. nagariensis; assembly: GCF_000143455.1. Classification (NCBI taxonomy): domain Eukaryota; kingdom Viridiplantae; phylum Chlorophyta; class Chlorophyceae; order Chlamydomonadales; family Volvocaceae; genus Volvox; species Volvox carteri. The sequence continues at coordinate 81,509 of NW_003307646.1, forward strand.
TCATAAGCCGCTGTTATATTGCCCCTCGCTCACACAACATTTCGTAACACATCTCATACATTTTCCACTGCGATATGATTGTTATAATACATTTCGTCAGCTTCCCGCTCTTAATTTCAACGGCAAACCTCGAAGAAGCTTGTTATAAACAAACCTATACATTCCTATTATTTTTGTCGTGATATTGAATACGCAATTTTTTGTGGATAATCTCTCTGCGGATTCCCAGCCCGTCCGGCCAAGTCGTGGACGAGCGGACGGCGCTTTTTCATCGGGCAAGCCTAACAAAATAGCTATGATGCTAGTAGGTTTCTTTCATCAAGTGCATTCACTGATGAGCTCGCAATACACTAAAATGGCCATTACTGGTTACTGATCCGATTTGGAAAGGGTGCTAAGTTCTAAATACAGGAAATCATATGATTGCCTTTGAAGGACTTCATGCATAGTGCCTTAGCAAATTGTAGCCTGCAAAGGACGCAAGTAGGCCATGTTCGGCAAGTACATCACGACCCTACACGGTACACACAAAGCTCGCGCCCGCCTCATCCAAGGACACGTTGTGCCAGCTTCTTTAAAAAGCATAATGCAATATGAGGAAGTTGCAATCACTGGGTGTACCGTGCATCTCCTTACTCCTCATTTCGCATACTGCACAATATATGCCCCTCCGTGCAATGCGGTACCTTGCGTATATTGTACGATGTACGGTGCGCGTACCACACATGCGTCAGGAAGCGACCCAGGAAATGATTAGTATCACTAGGAAGTGACTCTCTGAAATAGGCATAGGAGCCGGCTCTATTCAAAAGCCTAACGGTTATCAGGTGTCTGGCGCTCCGAAACTCCGTCTTGTTTCTCTTTATACAGATGAGCGTTCCATTAGCTTAGAATTAAGCGCTAGGGATTTTTATAACTGTTAAGATGGCCATGCAGAGCCTTCGACTAGCCAAGGCTCGGCCATTGTTTTCTTCAGGAAGGTGATTACCTTGTACTCTTCTGGTTCCGTGGCTAGCCATGGAGACCTTTCAGCGCGTGGACCCGCCATCAGTCGTGTCCTCAATCTATCCATCCTGGCAGGCGTGGCGCTTCCACTTTTTGCACCAGGGCCATCGCAAAGCAAGGCGATTACTGCCAGGTGCATTACACAGGAACTCTCGATGATGGCTCGGTCTTCGATTCATCTCGCGGACGCGATCCTCTAGAATTTGTCATCGGGGCCGGCAAGGTGCGCCGCCTAGGCCAATCCAGAGAAGGCAAGCCAGCATATCCACTCCACGTGCCTAAACAGGAAAAGGAATTACAAATGCTTTTGCATGGAAAAGTCATTCGTCCTATACATCCGGCTTTCTTTGAGGGATCGTCCATACCTGGCGATCCCATTTTTACAATGTGTGCGCCGCGCTGTGTGTGCCTGACGATGCAGGTTATTAAAGGTTTTGACCTGGCAGTGACAGGCCTGGCCGTAGGTGGCACTCGGAAACAGCGCATTGAGCCGGCCGAGGTGCGGTTGCTGCGCTATGGCGTAGCGGAGGCTTTTCCTGGTAGCACACGATGTCGTACTGCATGGATCCGGCTTTGGCACCTTCTTCCGTCATAGCGCCGCAAGTGCTCATCCACCAGCGTCGGCTGACCAGTAACTTTCTCTCGTGCATATGGGCAGGAATGTTCCCCATTTAAGTTGGTAACCTCAGTACTAGATTCTGCCCCGGTTACCATCTTTTACCTGCTCCCGATATAACTTGTGGTCGCGACGTCATGGCAGCATGACGCCATTCCAGGAGAAGAGCTCGTCAGGACACGGCTGTGCCCCTGCCACAACCCCCCTGGCACATCACAGGCATATGGGGAGGCTGACCCAAATGCCGTGATCTCCTTCCCCATCAGCCAGGCGCCAGATGGACTCGAGCCTGGAGTCAAGGTGCGCTAGGTATAGGTCAAATGGCAAGGCAGGCAGGGGGGGGGGCCCCACAGAAAGTGAAGCGGAAGTGTGCGCGCGCACTTCCCACCTAAGGTCTATGAATACTCGTGTACGCCGCATGTCACCGCGTCAGTCGCCTCCGTGTGGATGTCGATGTGGGAAGCTCTTCTGTATAGCCCGGGGGTTTCGGAGTGAAAGGTCGCAGGCAGACGTTTTTCTGTGCGCCGCGCAGGTCTCCATGAAAGTCATCACATCCACACGTGTCATACACGATATACCGCTTGGTCCCAACCAAATGTAAACCCCTTCTCTATCTCGCCCTCGCCCTGCTGTCGCCCTTCCCTAATTCCCATGGCTTAGCACCTCACTGCGATGCGAGCCACCACATACAGGCCCTGGAATACCCTTTTCCTTCTTTATTGCTCCCCCTATGTAACCAGCATACCGAAGTGCTACCCCGTCCCGACCGGGGAGAAGACGAACAGGAGCCTATATCTCTCCTCCTTATCCTTGCCGTTCCGGCACCCTTGTACGGGCTGGGCCCCCTAGCTGTGCAACTCAACTACTCCCACTTGCGCTCCCACATAGTTACACTCAATTACTCGCTCGCGTGGCTCGCGGGGAGCACTGCAGATGGCGACAGCTTTTACAGAATCAAAAATGGAGTACAGAATCGGACGTAGTTGCAGCAGGAGTTGCACCTGCCTCTGGTGGTCCTCGCTTTGCTCCCGGAGGCCCCGCTGCGTTCGACTAGCTCCCGCTCCCGGATCCGTATGCCCCCGTATGTTCAGGTTCAGCTCTCCAACGGTATGATTGCGACTGTCAAGTCGGTGGACAAGGAAAAGGTGACGTTGGACCTCAACCATGAGTTGGCGGGGAAGCCGCTCACGTTTGATGGTGAGCTCGTTGGAATGGCGACACCCCGGGTCTTCCTTCTGTGGGACTGGGGAAGTGGTTGAATTGGGGGGATAGTTTGCAGGGATTGGGGTGATGAAAGGGTGATGCATAAGGAAGGGTAGTTAAGGGCGTGTGTGCAACGGCGTGGGGACAACGGAGTTGAGGTCCAGTCGCTCGCTGGCGTGGATGACCCCTCCTGCCCGCCTGTCTGTCTCTCTGTCTCTCTGTCTGTCTGGTACTAACCCGCTACGAGGGGGGAAGGTAACACCTCCGCCGGCCGCAAGAAGTTGAAATGCATTTGGCACCCGCGTCTTTGGCGTCTGCGGTTTTGTCCCCTCTCTATGCTGCTCCCCTTGATCGCCGTCGTTTTTTCGTTCTGGTGGTGGTGGTGGGGATTCGGCAGCTCGACAGCGAAAGACTGACCGAATACCGAGTATTACCCGTCCCTACGCGCCCCTACTTCCTACGCCCCCCTCCAGTGGAGCTGATGAAGTTGGTTCCCTCGGAGCGGCTCCAGCGGGCCACCTTCGCGGCGGGTTGCTTCTGGGGCCCCGAGCTGGCCTTCCAGCGGGTGCCCGGAGTGCTGTCCACGGAGGTGGGCTACTCGAACGGCAAGACCGAGAACCCCACGTACGAGGACGTGTGCGGAGGGGATACGGGGCATGCGGAGGTGGTGCAGGTGGGGCCCGTGTGGGGCTGGGGCTGGGGAGTAACCGGAGGAGGTGGAGGGCGGGAGGGAGTTCTGTGTGCACGTGTGTGTGTTTGTGTGTGCGGAGGAAGGAGGGTTTATAAGTAGGGAAGCGTGGAGTGGAGGGCGGGGGGGGTTGCTAGTTACACTGGTGGCTCCCTGAGCGGTCTCCTGATCTGATCAGAGCAGGGTATCTCGCATGGGATCCGTCCCGCGGGTCTACTTTCAGACATGGTCTGCTGTAGGGTGGGTTGTGTGTGTGGGGGGGGGGGAGTTGGGTGGGTTTCCCCGGTGTCGAGGGGGCGATGAGGACATCAACTTGCGGTTATGAGCCTGAATCTCAACCTGATGTCACCATTTGATAACGTTCCTGAGCCCCCTGACACTGCGGGTTGAGTCAGTCGGTTCGTCGTGTGTATGTATGTGTGTGTGTGGGGGGGGGAGGTAGGGCTTCGTCGATGAAAATGTGTTCCGGAGAGGGCCGGAGTGATCTCTCAAGGTGGCTGGTGGGGGTGGCTGCTACTTTCCGTAGATTGGGGAAGGCGGTCTGGAGGCTTCCAACATTGGGGTGGGGTGGGGGAGGTTCCCGGAAGGATTTGTGTTCCCTAGTCATGAAGCCCGTCCCGCTTCCTTTAGCCAGGGCAGGGAGGGTCGTGGGGCGATGTGTTGGGTACTGGGTTCTAGGGCGCGGTACGTCTGGAGCCATCCTGGAGCTATCCGGGCGCTGGTGGGCAATGAGGAGCTACAATATTTTGCGGTTATGAGGCTGAACATTTCATGTTGCCAACCTAAAACACGACTGAGCCCACAGCGCCCGCAGCTCTTAGGTGTGCCTGTAGGTCCGTACGTCCGTACATCTCTTAACTGCCTGTCCGGCAGGAAAACGGTTTCGATATGATGTCATTTCCATGAGGGGTAATTTTTAGTCTCCCCCAGTCGACCTCGCGTCTGTCGTTCGTCATGTTGGGGCAGGGGCACGGGAGCTTTGAGAGTTGTGTACATGCGAGCCGGCATTGCTGCTTTCGCGGTTGTACCTGCCACACGTGATGACGCAGGTTATGTACGACCCTGAGGAGGCGTCGTACGAACGGCTTTTGGAGGAGTTTTGGGCCCGGCACAACCCCACGCAGCTGAACCGGTGGGTGAGAGGCCGCGGTGGCCGCCGTGTGCATGGCGGCGGCTGGGTGTCGGTTTCTAACTTCATAACTTGGACTATGATGACGCTGGCGTGATCTTTAGTCCCATCAGCCTGCAGTGGTGATCCGCCGGGCCACAGATATGTTCTATCATCATCAGCCCCCCACTGCCAATAGGCTCCACACACCTCTTTCCTGTGAAGTCACCTCTGTCCGTCCTGAACCCCGTTTGGCGTCGGCAGTTGTTGTTGTTGTTGTTGTTTTGCACTTTGCACTTCGTACACCATCCGCATCATTATCACGACTGCAGTCGTTCTTTCCGCTTCTGATTCCGCTTCCAAACCGCGTAAATACCCCACCCGCCCCCACACTCTTGACCTGGGGCAGCAGCTTCACTCGTTTGTGGTTCGTCTTTCCCCCCCTCCCTCGGCAGCCAGGGCAACGATGTGGGAACCCAGTACCGTAGCGCCATCTTCACACACACGGCGGAGCAGCTCGAGGCCGCCCTGAAGAGCAAGGAGGTGATACAGGCCAAGTTCAAGTAAGCGCAACGCCCCGCGTGGGTACGGCCTGTGTGATTACCGTGCAGCAATTGCCGCGTACTGAACGCCGTCACTAGCTCTGCAACTTCTGACTAAGGCCTCTGAAACCCCTGATCCGCGCCCACAAGCCCCCGCTTGCACTGATTCAAAATCTCGATGCTTCATTGCCCAGATGTACCGTCAATAGGAACGGGATGTACGGATAATGCGTACGGCGTGTCTTGCACAGAAATCCACCTGGCGTTACGTTCCTCCGGCGCATCGTCATCTTCAAATGAAGCCGTATTACACATTACGTTTCCTTCGTCACCACAAGTGGTCGGTGTGTATTCGTGGGCTCCCCTTCCCTCCATCCCCTCCCCCGTCCCATCCCCCTCTTTTAGAGAACCCATCGTGACTCAGGTGGAGCCCATTGAGAACTACCACCCCGCCGAGCCCTACCACCAGCAGTACCTAGCCCGGGGAGGGAGGTTCGGACGGCCGCAGAACTCGGCCAAAGGGTAGGAAGGGTGTCAGGGGTGGGAGGAGCGGGTGGGGCGGCGGCATGAAGACGGTACACGAGCACATACACGCTGTCTGTGTGTGTGAGGGGGAACTGGGGTGCTTGTAATACCACCACGACACACGTTCTGGTCGTGCTTTGTTTCTGGCCGCTCTCGTTCCGCGGATTGTACTGCACCGGCGTGTCCGAGTACGCACGGTCGTGTATTGGTGACAGACGCCGACGCGCGTTCTTGCTCATGAGCCCATGTTAACCATCCACTTGTCACCTCACCAGCCTAAGCCCCGGCGTAGCAATTAAGACTTTATAATAGTCGCCGACCTGTAGCCATTTGCGTAATAGATCATCACAGCACTACCGCATATGTAGAACTTCCAGGTGACTTTTTAAGCCAATGCGTCCCCTTGGTCCGATTCCTTGGCCGAGTGGCGCTGCTTACGCTGCGGCCCTTTCTGTGTCCCCTGCGGCCCTCTGGTACGTTCCTCATGCTGCTTCGCCGGTGGCGGTACGACAACCCTGCAGGTGCAACGACCCCATCCGCTGCTACGGCTAAGTATCTTTTGGATTCGATGGTCCAGTCCTGCCTGTTGGGTTAGGCACAGCGCCATGGCAGGGATAGCACACCGCTTGTGCGGTCGTTGTGATTGGAGCTGTTGGATGGAGCGGTTTTTTTTGCGTTGTTGTAAAGCTGCACAAGCGGCTGTTCTGCTGCATGCTGGTGGGGAGCGCTGAAACAGGGCGCTGTAATCGTGTTAGAATCCTCTGCGTTTTGGAAGAGGGGGTTGCTGCAGCGATTGTGCCGGACTTGGCTCGGTGATTGTGCAAAGTCGTAGGAGCAGCGTGTCCATTGGGTAATCGGACATTATCGTGCAGGTAGACACCGGTGTGCAGGTCGTTTGGCGGGGGAGGTGTTGAAGGCATGGATATTAAAGCGATGCTGATTTTCGAAAGCGGTTTGCGTAGCGTGTGGTGAACGGATAGGATTTAACCCGGGTTTAGCAGTCACGTTACGGAGCGTTTTTGGCGGCTTTTGTTTTTTCCTCGCTCTAGCTGTTGAGTTATATGGCAACTCTACTGGAAACAAAACCATTACGCAACCGCGATTATGTAAACTCACATTTACCCAACAACCCAAATATAGGGTTTCTAAAGATTTGATACGTGCTGGCACGTGGACGGACCATCGGATGGCGCAGAATGAACGTCCGGTGAATCAGCAGTCATTGATAAGATAAGTATGGGCTCCATCGTCCAGAACTCTAAGAAATCTTTCAGCCGTGTGGGGAAAGCTGTCACCTTTCCTTGACTTGACTTACGGCGTGCACTTTCGATGGAAGATGCTCATCAGGGAGATACCAGGGAGATACCTGGGAAAGCTACCGTGTCGCTAAAACCTCACGAGCAGGACGGTGGCGGTGAAGAGCCTTGGTCCAATTCTTCTGGGTCGCAAAGCCACGCAGCTGCCAATAAGGTGGTCAAAGAGCACAGCAACTAAAAACAGCTCCCTGATCGAGGGTGCGTCACACTATCCTGACTCGCCCGACACGACAATACTGATACTGCTCCCCCTTATCGACCTCGTGGAAAGTAGGCAAGCTCACCCTCCGAACTGAAAGCTATAAAAAAAGGACACGGGAACACAACACCTCCAAGGCCCCGGTCGCCGCCCGACATGAAATCTGAATTAGCACTGAGCAAGAGGACTCTTCAAAAAGTACTACAGAAGGTACTGCAGAGCGCCGACGCCATCCAACAGTACGGCACTAGGAAGAGCAACCCTACATCGTCTACGTACAAGCCGATGGATACACAACCCCTACACATGCATCCTTCGGGCAACAAGAACGCCTTCGACATCCGACGAGGCCTCAACAGCACTTCGTTTAGAATCAAACAAACAAACATCAAACATACATGCCAGAGCTCGCATCCCCAAACTACACTGCCGCTCTACCCTTCTCTGCACAAGGGCAAATCCTAACTAGCAAAAGATCTGCATGACTCACCCACTCACTCAATCAGCCGTTATGCTGGTCAACACACGTTATCAAACCTTTCCTGCGTTCCGGGGCCCCCTGCCCGCGTTATTAATCACTGCCAGAACCCCGCGCCACACCTCCCAATGCACCTTTCCTTCCCCCTGCTCCGGTGTCGCCCGCCTCCGAGTTGCCCGTCCGGCCGCCGCCGCCGCCGCCATGTTTAGGCGCCATCTTGACCACATGACACAGGAACTCATCCCGGGCACCGCCGGGGCGGCGCCACATCTCGAACAAATCGCCAGGCTGTGCGCCGTACAGGAACATGGGCAACGCGAGGTTGGAAGCCAAGGTAGCGTACTTATGTCGTACGTTGCTCTGTGAGTCGTACGGCAGAGGGAGGCGGTATCGGAACTCCACCTACAGTCCAAGAGGCCGAAAGGACCGGAATGCACCGGCGGGTGAGGCGCCGGCAGGGGGGGAGACGGAGGCCCCCACGACCGGGAAAGGGGAAAAGGACGAATCAGATGAGGGTGGGTATTGCACGACATCGTCCCGTGCCGTCCCGTGTGCGCCAGGCGATGGGGAATGTCGTGGGGGACCCGCGTGGGGCCTCACAGCAAAAACAACGGACATGCCTAAGAACTGAGGCGCCCCTCCAGCTCCCCCCGCCACCAGCTCTGCACTGCTCGGTACTCACTGCCACCCCGCAGGAAAACAGCGCCCAATGGCAGCACCCTGTCCTCCGCTTCTGCTGTGTCTGTCCATCCACCCATCCGTCCATCTGCCTGCCTGTTTGTCTGTTTATCTGTCAATCGATCACGAATTATAGACCTCACGAATCTTCCCCTTGAACACCGCAACCTCTGCACGAAGACCCGTAGAGTCGCTAAAGAGGGGAGCTGCAACACCCGGGGTTTGGGGGGTGTGGGGGGGGATTCTGGCCCAGACTTCATAATTGCCACCACCGAAAACGACACATCGCCCGTTACTAGCACAAAGCGCAGTTCACCCACTCCCTCACCTAAGCTGCCAAAAGCACCCGAAAATTTCCAAACCACTCTGCCGCCTCTTGGCGCGAAAACGCGACGGACTTGCCTGGAAACGAGCCTCGGGACAGGCTTCCGGAATGACCGTGACATTCAGCGACTGAATCCGCATCTGCGCCGCCGTCACTGCCACCGCTGCTGTCGACTCCCTTCCCCCTCCTCCCCCTCCTCCTCCTCCGCCGCCGCCTTTTCCCAAGTCCTTGCAGCCCTCAGCCCTTCCAGGCCCTGCCCGGCACCCGCACGCCGCTCCCGTCTGCAGTGACGCAACCCCACCGCCGCCGTCTCCGCCGCCACCATTATCCCCCCCTTTGGACACCGTCGTACCGCCTCCGGCGCCGCTGCCAGCCCGGCAGCCGCCGACCTCAGGAACTCCGTCGCCGTCTCCTGGGCTCCCTGACGGAGGCGTTGCGGCGGCTTCAACACCCGCGCCAGCGGCGGGGCCCCCATCCCCCGAACCGCAGGATCCTGCACCGCCCGGTCCCCGGTCTCTGTGGGTGGCTTTCAGCAATTGACGAAAGAGCCGCTCCGCCGCCAGCGGAGCCAGATCGAAGCTTCGATTGTCGAAGAGGTTCGCTCCAAGCTGGAGCCGTAGTACGCCACCGTCGTCGTCGTCGCTTGCACTCGCCTCGCCGGCGGCCGTGCCTGGGCGATATTGGCGGCTCAAACTGCCGCCGTGGACTCGGTAGTACGTCCAGACGTGTGAATTAGCCACTTGGACGAGCGCGCCGCCGCCGTCGCTGCGAGGGGATATCTGCAACAGCGTATCCGCGGAGGTTCCGGGCACTAAGGGCCACCCATCCACCACGCGCAGGAGCATGCCGTTGGACTCATATCGCCGCAGCAGCGCACGCGCAGAGAACGGTGAGGCGGTAGCGGCTGCGGAGCCATTGCCGCCACCGCCATTGCCGCCACCGGGTTCATCTCCCCCGGCGGCGGCCGCAGCGGCGGTGGCGGCGGCGGCTGCGGGCGGCTCCACGTGAAGCGTCACGAGCTGCGGCTTCGTACGAACGGCATCCACTAGTGTCGGCCATATCACCCTGGCTGCGCGCATGCTAAAGCGCAGCGTAGCCGCGTGACCCGCCCGGGGCACGAGCGGCCAGGGGGGCCCCATGGATTGGCGTTTACTTCCCGCCCGCCCCACGTGGTGGCCGCTGGCTGCAGTCCGCGCTGCACCACCGGAGCGGCGCACTGCCCTTCCTCCCACGGAGTCACCCCAGTCGGCAGATTTCCCCGTCACCACGCCAGCCTCCACCAGCGCCTGCCGCTTTCTGTCACATGGGCCGAAACCCCCTCTTACCCCTCCGTCTGCTGCTGCCGCTGCTAAAGCTGTCACCGCAGCGGCTCCCTGAGGGCGGCGCCGTTGCGTCGGGCTCTCTGACTCATTATTGCCTTCCTGATCCACAGCCGCCTCCATGTCGCTGTCGTAGCTCCCGCTGCTGCTGTAGCTGCTACAGCTGTGGCACGTGCCGTAGCTACTTGCGTTGTCCTCGATGTCGCTACTGTCGCTGCGACTGCTGTAACTACCATGAACCCCCCTGCCGCTCAGGTCGCTTTTAACCCCACTCCCTTGAATCTGCACGCCGCCTCCCTGCGCAAGAGCCGTGTGCTCCACACCGACGGGACCCCGGCGAGCATCGCTGCAGCCGCCAGCGGTGCCGAAGCCACCGCCGCTGCGCCCCTGGGCCAAGCCAGGCGCGTCCATCAGTACGGCGCCAGTGGGCAGTTGCCGGCTGGTTCTGGAGCCCGGAGCACGCATCGCGGGAGGGAGTCGCGAGGGGCCTGGCAGGAAGACGGGTGCGGCCAGTGGTGGAGGCGCAGTTGGCGAGGGCCGTCTCTGTGTGTCAGAGGCCAGGAGGGCCCCAGGTGGCGCCGCTCCCGATGGCGGGGCTGAGGTGCGGCACATGGGCGGGCGCTGCTGGCCCGGCGCCGTCCCAGCTGCGGAGGAGCCCTGGTTCTCTAAGCCGCCATTGCGTGATAAGGCCAGCAGTAATGGCACGGCTGCGCCTTGGCCATGAGCAGAGGCGGCTGTACTGGAGCCGCCAAGGCCGTTTAGCGTTTTTAGGCCCGGTAGGCGGCCTCGCCCTGGCGGGCAGCGTGAGGCAGCTGCAGCGCCTGACGCTGACCCCGTGTTGCTAAGATGGCCCCCAGCGGCTACGTCTGCCGCTGCCGCTTTCGTGTCCACCACGCCTGCACTGCGTAACCCGCAGTTCATGTCGATGCTAGGAGGGCTGGATTGTCGTTGGCTGGCTTCGCGGCTTGCGGCACAAGCTTGTAGCCTTTTGGCTGCTGTTGCAGCCTTCGTTGCGAATCGACGGTGATGGACTACACCGTCTGCAGTCTCCTGGCTGATAAGTCCTGGCGTATTTGATGAGTCGATGGATAGCACTCTTGCCTCACTGGAGGGTGCTCCGAGAACAACAGGTGCTCCTGAATCCTGCGACTCTTCCTGCCTTTGGCGCTTGTAGGACACAGCTGCGACATGATCATCTGCTATTTCGCAACTGTCCATGCGTATTTCTTTCGTGACAAGGAGGGAAGCTCCGCTTATGCAATTGTAGGTCAATGCGTATAACCAGCTTGGTAACTCATCACCCGCAACGTAAAAAACGCTGTATAGTTTGCCCCCCACCTCTAGACCGCCTCCTGACCGCTGCAGCCTCGTTTGCTAACACAGGACTCCTGTGATATGCTCCACATTGTCAATTGTACCGACAACAAACCAACGTAACATGCCATAGCAGCGTGACATTAAGTGCCAATGGAACCACTAAAAGAGTAAACGTTCATTATTGTCATCTGCCATTCGCAAATGTGCAAATGCTCGTAAGGCCCAGACACAAATTCTGCCTCCATATGGACCGCGAGGTAAACCTTTATCTAAAAGAGGTAAACTACCGTTGAGAACACGGATGCGGATGTTGGGCGAGCTTTAGCCTTCATTTCTCATCAGGTGGCGTGCAGCACGCTCACTTCCAGAAGAGAGAAGCAACTAACATGGAGGAGCACGTTTAAGCGGCCAGAAAACTCCAATGTTTTGTCGCATCACGACCTGTGTAATGTACTTTGCAGATCATCACCAGGCAACCGCTGATTATAATCCTGTTGGAACAGTTAAAATTTGAAGCCTTACGCGCCCAAGTGACAGAGCATCAACACTTCATAATGAACGAGCAGCAAAGGCAAGATCTGTATCTGTCAGGCTGATCAAGGCGAATTGTATGCTGGACTGTTGGAGAGAAACCTTGCCAACGGTTTCTCGGTTTTGGATACTCGTCATCGTTGCGCACATATCGTTGTGCACATCGTTGTTCATATATCGTTATAGTTTTAATGTTGTGGACGATTACCTATGGGGCTATATGGCCAAGAGACACGTATGATAGGTTTGCTCACGAGGAAATCCACTTGCGAAGTGTTGTATGCCCCGACCTGTTGTCAAGATAAGAGACGCAACAGTTATACAGACTGGTGGAAGGATGCCGTATTCTACCGGAATCCGAGATGGGCCACCTGCGCCCCACGATCAACACATAGGCACACGCGGTTGGCAGCGGCTTCCCAACGTTCCTCATATGCATCTATCCGCACCCATGGAACACTGTGTATGCCGTTAATGGGCCTGACTCGTACATTCTTCTCAGACTTTTGCCGTAAACAGATCTAACTCCCCCCTACGTGTGGGTGTTGCATGTCCATCACGGCTTGTAGATTTACATGTTTTATCTATGAACCAGCCTGTGCCTCATCACACCTAATCGAAAAAATTATGGCTGGCTTCCAAACGGCGGTCGCTGATCCCCAACCGACGGGCAATACGGCAGCCGGCAATACGAAAACCCTATCTAAGCCCTCTTGCGCGCCGGCAGGTGCGGTGGCGGGACTCCGAGCATCACCTGCCGAAACAGGCAGTACGGTAGTACAGTAAGTACTCCTGCTGTTTTCCGGTGGTGTCGGCGGCAGTCCCCACATTTAATTCATACAGTGGCTCAGACGAACATTGAAAGGGGTGATCGATGTCGGGCTAGTCTGGATGAGAGCATGATTAGGACCGCTTTTGGACACTTGCTGGTGCTGGACAACAAGTCCTCAGTAAGTAAATTGCCGGCACGATGAATGTTGTGGATGTTGCCATCGGGGATGGATGCGTGATAAGGATCACGGATGGACGTGCTAGAACAATTTCACAAACAAGTCACCCTTCACCAACACGGTCGCAACTAGCAAAGAAACCTTTTTTCCACCGACAAGGGCAACGTAGGCTCAGTGTACGGCAAAGCTCAGGCGACACTGTGGCGTCAACTCTTGGAGTCAAATGAAGTCACAGAGAGGACGAGCCAGGCTGCACGTTGGTGCACACCAGCCCCAGCATCCCCTTCCTAAATTCACAGGCAACCACAGAACCCGCTTCAACAACCCGCACCATGACATGATAGCAACACGATCTCCCCCCGTGCGGGACTCTGCGGGCATTGAAATTACGTATGTGGCCTTGATGGGCAGGCGGGCGAAGTCCAGTGTGCGTGAAGCGGCGGTGCGCAGGAGTCAAGTAAAGCTGCCATCGGTTGCGAGTAGCAACTCACTTGTAGTGGTGCGCCGAGACTTTTACCCTGGGCCGCCCCCCAGGTCTTCCGATCAGAAGCGGAAAGCTCCTCTGCCGTCAAGTCAAGAGTTGGATCTTAATAGTGATAAGGGTTCGGGAATCGCATGGAAGTTGCCATTGGCGTGCTCGCTGTCATTACTACCTACGAAAGATACCCATCGGCATTGTGGTGCCAAGGACCCCTCAGAGAGGTCTTACCCGCTGGATGGAGAGTTGAGAGAGGTCTTAACCTGACCTGGTATTCCGATCCAGTACCCATCCCGCTCATGCACCACCACGCGCTGCTTATCCCCCAATCAGGCAAAAATCCTCCTACTTGTGCGTCTCACATAGATTTATATAGCCCCTTAGATGCTGGTTATATATTAAAAATAGGTCGTTCTCCCTTTTATGGAAATCGACATACACACATGCACACACGATGCCCCCGTACTCGACGGGAATATAGCTTACAGCAAGGCCTCTCCACGTACCACCATAACTGTCGTGTGTTTGGATACAGTTGTTTGTTGCCTTGCTTGCAAGGCCTTACAGTGTACTACGTACCGACAGGATTGGAAATATGATACACCGGGAACAGCTTTTCCGTGAGTTCTCCGTGAGTGAGCTCCGTGAGTGGGCTCCGTGCCTGCGAACCCGACGTGGTGGCGGATTACATCTCTCCTCCGTCGCTAGAAACGCCCCGCAACGCCCCGTACACGAGTTACGATGCAATGTCAAGGCCCTTGCGGGGCACGTTGACCCCCCCCCCAGCTTATCCTCCTAGCTACTACGCCCTGGCGGTTAGGGAGGGGGAGCCACAGCTGCCTCACAGTCGCTGGCGCAGGAAGATACGACACCTTCATAACGCCACACCTCCCTCAAACCCCCCCTGAAGGTTAGCATTCCCCCCTTCCCATGCCATCATTGACAGCAACAAGCTTCGACGAGGGGCGGGAAGGATCCCCGTGGTGGAATGACTAGACAGCTCGCGAGTGTCAAGAACTCTCCTCACCATCACCTCTTAACAATATTCGCCTCCTACACTCAATCCTTGGCCAATATGCGCGGACATGTATAAACTTGTTGGTGGCTCCTAGGTTCCCTCAGCCTCCGCAAGGGGAATGGCTCGCAAAAAGAGGAAGAAAAGAGGAAGAAGGGGAAGACTTTGGCAAGACCAAAATTTTGCACGCACCAGCATGCGAACCTTCCAGATCGCCTAACAACGATGTCAAGGCAGGTGCTGGTGTGCGACATCCCGAGGAAGGGCTATTTGCGGAGTCTGCTTGCCCCTTACGGCCCCACTCCCTTCTTCTTTCCACATGGCCCCCTGCTCCTGAACCTCCCCCGCCACCTCCTCCCCTGCCGCCTCCTCCTCCTCCTCGATCTTCTCGACCTTTTGCAGTCCCTCACCACTTCTGTAGTGTTCCACAGGCACTAGAGTGTCCAGATTCAATACGGAGCCCAACATCCCATTCCGGGGGTTGCCGCGGTACACCATCATGCGGCGGCCCGCCAGGTCGTACAGTACCGTACACAGAGTGTAGACCAAGCCGCCGTAATCGCCCGTGCGGTAGATGGGGAACTCCGCGTCTGTCGTGTCACCGAGGATTGCCAGCACGTCCTCGGCACTGAGGGGCATGTTGAACTGAGCGAAGCGAGCTTCCCGGTGGACGCTGCTATTGTCGAGCTTTTGAGGCTGCATGGGTGGGCGTTATGGAAGGGAGGGGATGCATTGCGTCCTGCGAGGTGTGTGTCGCGTTTTTCCAGCAACCAGCAGCACGGCCTTGGATTAGAGTTACATGCGCATTGGGATGCTTGAGCCCCGACCATATCGCATTGTCGTAGACGTCTCCCGCGGTTTCTCTAATACTGTGACGCGCTGCCCCCCTGAGACCTCCTCGTGAAACCATCAAGCCCATAAAGGCGGACAGCCGTGCATGGGGAGCGGAAGAAAATTTACCATCTGAAAGATTTAGGTAAATCATAATTTGGGGTGCGGTGGAGCTGGTTTGGTGTATATACTCCTTGGAACTGTCTGTTGGAGATGTGAAGTAGCGTGTGTAGTAGTGGCGTGTGATGGTCGCCCGTTCGGGGACTTGATGGTCTCTGTTATACTGAGCGTATATGGTTTCGACATCGCAAGGTTTTCAATCGACAGTTGCCGTCAAATGATACAAACTTTCCACAAAGTTTCAACTTGGAGACGAACTGGTAACCGTCAACTGACAATCTGGTTATTGCCCGACTTGGCCTAAGCCCGAAGCAACTGCACGCTTTCCCAGGAAATATACATCCATAATTGTACGCTTACAGCTGCGTTTTCGAAAAGAGTGCGAGCTCTGCGTGTAAAACGATTGGTTCTGGAGCGTTCAGGGCCGCGATGCATAGGGCCCCTTATCTATATCTGTGCCTCGGGAGTATTTCAAGCGCTAAGCCCCCTTCAATTTTCATCTTGTGGTATTCTCAAGCCTAACCTGTCAAGGTTCAGCTCTTGAACGCGCGCAAGGTTAGTTGTCGTGTGAATTGCAAATCGTAGAAACTACTACCACGCATTGGAACATATTTTGCAGCTTCACTGCGCGAAACAACCTAGATCCGAGTGAACATTTCGCAAAATCGTTTCCGATTTCGCGCAGGTCGCCAGGAGAACGCCGTCAACTGCCATTGCTCATCGAACGAGCAAGGTACAAGACCACCCCCATCTATCAAGTTTCAACTTCAGAACCTTCACAAGATGTCCATGGCTGTGCGTTCCTCTTTCGCCGCCCGTGTGGCTGGCGCTCGCCCGGCTGTCCGTGCCGCGCGGCCCTCGGCCCGCACTGTGAGCGTCAACGCCTATAAGGTCACGTTTAAGACCCCTAGCGGCGACAAGGTCGTGGAGGTGGCCGACGATGTCTACCTGCTGGACGCGGCCGAGGAGGCTGGTATGGACCTGCCGTACTCTTGCCGTGCAGGCGCTTGCTCTAGCTGCGCCGGCAAGATTGTGTCGGGCACCGTGGACCAGAGCGACCAGAGCTTCCTGGACGATAAGCAGATGGAGGCTGGCTTCGTGCTCACCTGCGTGGCCTACGCCACTTCGGACCTGGTCATCCTGACCAACCAGGAGGAGGGTCTCTACTAAGTAAAACGGGCGTTCTTCATTTATGTTTTTGCATTCATTGCATTCTGAGGTTAGGTCCGGCTGGGAATCGATCGGGTGATCTATAGAGATATGAAGTCGGGTGTGGCAAGCAGGCTGCCGAGGTACCGTGCAGAGCCTGCATGACACCTCATTATATGCTTGAAAGCATCTTTGCGGTTATAGGCTGATGTCAGGAGGATGTGAAGGAAAGCTTGGCTTCGGAGCGTTGGCAACGCGTGCGGTATAGCGCTGTAGACGTGGTGTGTCTCACTAGCAGAGCCAATTTTGAACTCGAGGCCGCCTGCTTGTTAACATATCCATTCCCTCTTTCTCGAAGGAAGATGTAGAACAGCGTCTTTTCCTTGATTCAGAGACCATGTGCTTATGTACCCGAAACACCTAGCCGCCTGCGCTTGTTTGGGTAGCAACTTCGGCTACTTGTAAGACACATTTCCAAGACTGTAGTAATGAGTCCACCTAAATGAGTTCCTTTGATAAGGCCAGGTGCTATGGAAACGGGCCAACCTCTCGACCCAAGCCATTAGGCTGGACCACAACCAGCTCACCCACCTGCGGTAGGCGCATGTACGCGTTGGCATGATAATACCAGTTGTTGCCAGTCAGCTCCATAATGTCATGTGTACCACCGGGCCCAACCTCCACATTCCACAAAGCAATCGGAGGCTTCGTGCTCATGAGGTTGACCGACCGACCGGTAGCCTGTAAGACCACACCAGTAGCCACCCGACGGACCCGTACACGCACAAAGATACAGGGAAAGAACGCTGGATTGAACCATAAACGATAGTTCACATGTTAAGAGCCAGTCAAATCAGAGAAAAGCCGAATCCGGAGATAACGTATAGATTCCAAACAACACAACACAAAAGATCGCATCCTGGGCTGTGCAGATTTTGTTATGGTTGGGCTGAAGGTTATTTCAGATGCAGTAATATACGCGGTGCGCGGGTCAGTGAAACGTGTGGCCTCCTGTGCAGTGATGCGGACCAATATAAATCATCTAACATTCCCATCACACCCAATCTGCGCTGAACAGCCTAAATTGTATTTTACCAAACTACGGGCCCCCGAACAGCTCTCATAGTCCGTGTTCCTCTGCCGCCGCCCAAATCACCTTATCCCACCGCTCCTCACCTTCCACGGCCCTCCTGCCCCACTGGATGTAAATCTTTCCGCGACTATCTCCCACCTCGTCCACAACCATCCAAGCCCCCCCCCTCTGACCTGCGCCGCCCAGCCACATACACATATGATATTCCCCATCCTCCCTCTCCTATGCGTCCGCCCACGTCAAGAGCTCGTTGCCTCCACTTCAACACCGGTCCTTCCTTCCTTCCCCCTAGCCCCAAGCCAACGGTCGGGGGTTTCCGCGTTCCCCTCCCAGCCCCGTTCCGAGTCAGCTTCCCCTGTCTCCCGCCATCCCCCCTCCCCTTCCCTCCCTACCTACAAACCATCTAGTCATACACACTTCCCCTTTGCATTTCTACCTCGCCCTCCCCCCCGTCTCTGCCCTCCCCCCCCCCTACCTGGTCTCCCACCGCCAGTACCTCCAGCGCATCCTCCACGCTGCTTGAGTCCAGCAGCCGCCGAGACAGGAAGTTGCGACCCAGACCGGGAAGCAGCGCACCGCGGGGATACAGCGCATTGAGCGTAAACGCCACCCCGGCGGTGTTGGCTCCGAAGGCGGTGGACGCAAGCTCCCCGGCATACGTGAGGCGCGAACCA
>NW_003307646.1:99756-101337 GCF_000143455.1 Volvox carteri f. nagariensis
GGGGTGATAAGGAGCGCGTGGGGGGAAGGCCGTCGTCTGAGGGGGAGAGTGAGAAGGGATGGGGGAATGAGGACGGGCACGCATGCACTAGCTGCACGGTGCTTTGCTTTGATGTCCACAGTGTTGGTGCTCGCTCCCACCGGTGTGCCAGTGGCCACGCGCCACGAATGCACGCAGGTGGATACTCGACAGGGTATGCAGGCGGTGGTTATGCGTGGCTGCCATGGTGTGACACCGCGCTGAGCTGGCTCCCTCTCATCCCCTCCAGCAGCGGCCCTCCCTTACCGGCATGGTCGCGCGGATGAAGTACATTCGCCCCTGGGGTGGGAGTGGGGGATGGGCAGCAGGGCGGTGGCGGTGGCGGTGGTGGCGGTGGTGGAGTGGGTATGTGAGCGGACTGCGGCACACCGCGTGTGGAGGAAGTCATGTTGCAGTATTACCCGGGGGTGGGGGAGAGGGGACCAGCGGCTCAAACCCGTAAGGCCCTGCCAGCCTTGCTGCCCAAGTACCCTCGTCAAGAAGCCGACAGCCAGATCCCATCGTCCGATGTTCGATGGGTGCCCTTGTCCCTGATGAGGATAATCGGCTCGCATTGCCGCTTTGCTGCTACGGCTGCTACGGCTCCTTCTGTCGCTGCTAGAGCTGCTGCTGCTGTCGTCCTCTTCCCTCTCCCCAGCTGCAACAGGTTACCGGATTACACAATCCTTGCCTAGATCCACCACCAGCCGCAAGAATCTCGTGTCCCTGTCCATCTCCCTCCCCCCTCAGCACACACCCCTCCGCTCCCCCCCTGCCCCATCCCACCACCAAGCAGGACCCCCCACCAGCGTGTCGTTGGTCATGTCCTCGTTGTGCCCCAACAGGATGTGCGGGGCCGCTCCAAGCGGGCCGTCAGAGCCCGGCAGCCGCACACCCACATCACTGCAGGCATCTACGGACGTGGGATCGATATGGGTACCGCCACCGCCGCCGGTCCCACTGCCGCTGGCGTCACTCCCGTCGGTTCCCAAGCCGCCACCATGTACGACATCACCGCGGCTGCGGATTCCGCCGCCGCCGCTGCAGTTGTCCTTGATGACGTTATGTGCCCCCGCCCGCTGTCCAGCGGTCCTGATGCCGTCGTCTCCAGGGAGGTGGGCGGGGGCCCCCTGGGTGATGTTGAAGCTGTCCCCGTCGCTGAGGGAGCTGTTGCGGTGTGTGAGCCACTGCTGAAACCCCTGGAGGACTTCCGGCGACTCGCCCGCGGCCAGAATCTCCTGGCGCAGGTTCAACATAAAGATCTGCGGCGGCGGCGGTTACATGAGAGAGAGAAAGAGAACGGAAGAATGGAAAAGGGGAAGAAAGGGCAAAAGTCCGTTAGTCAGTTGGGAGTTGCTAACAGATACGCATGCACCTGTACGACAGCTGCTACCACGGCTAAGTTGCACGAGACGGTGATGTACGGTTAGTTCAGGAGTGGTACAAGACAACGTGGTGATGCAACCTGCCGAGCCACATCGCACCGATGGGCACCGTTCCGGAGATCCCCGCTGTGTGCTTTGCTCCCCTCCCCTCCCCAACCCCCTCCCCAACCCCATCCCC
>NW_003307646.1:101900-136083 GCF_000143455.1 Volvox carteri f. nagariensis
TTGTGAAACCCAGCGCCTCAGGAGGCTGCAGGTGGTGGGAGGTGTCACTTCTTAAGCTGGCTCGTCTCCTCTCCTGCGCAGCGGCACCTCCCCTGGCAGGAGGGGGGAAGGGGGGGAAAGGGGGGAGGGGGGGAGGGTCGCACCTGGTCAAATGGAACTCCGCTTCCCGCCGCCAGGCCCTGCAGCTCGGAGAAGTACGCGGGGAAGGCAATGCGGTGGCGGTCCTCGAGGGCTGTGAGCAGCTCCCGGCCCCAGTTGGTGCTGCAGTAGGCCTGAAGGGGTGTGTGTGTGTGTGGGGGGGGGAGAAATCCGGGTGTGTGTGGGGGAAGGGGAAGGGGGATGGAGGGTTGTGATGTGGACACGCGGGAAGGCCCGGGTCGACAGCAGGGGCCGGCTGTCGTGTAGCTCGTAGGGAAGGGGTTGAGGGGAGAAGTCGCCTGGGCTGAGAGGTGATGTGAATGACCGGTATGGGTACCGCGGAGGGCCGGGCACGTGCCTAGATGCCGCGGAGTGGCGATGTTCCGTTAGAGTTCCGCTTGGAGTCGTACGCGCGGTGGATGAAGATGGTGGCATGTTAAAACACACGACGCAAGAAGTGTCGTGCCGTGCCGTGTTCTTCCCTTCCCTTCCCTTTCTTTCCCTTCCCTTCACATCTCTACAGTACCCTTTTCCAGCCCCCTGGTACACATACACATACACACATGCACAAGGCACAGCAATCCGTGTGGGGTACAACGAAACGCAGGCACGTGTAAGATACCCACAGTGATGGATTATTAAACGCGCTTCTCTCCTATCTGTTCGGTAACCAAGGGCTACAGTTCATGATAAGAGCTCCTCGTTGAGGCGCAATAAGTTAAGGGTCCCATGTTCGGGGTCCAATGAGCGCAACGTTGGTCCTTGTGATTTAAACTTTATTTCCGTGACGTTCTGCCGACTGCGAAAAAACTCAAAAAACGACGAGACGCACCTGGACTTTTTGGAAAGCGAGACTGTCTCGCATACGTCCCTTTATTGTGGAGCTAAAAGTCTCGCCCACCAATAAACCGAGCTCATAATTTGAAGTGCAATCATCAATATAAAGTAGTGGTATTTCTCCATGATAAACAAGCCTCTTGTAGCAGGCTTGTGCGCTCTGGAGAAACATGGCCAAGCATATTACAGAAAGCAGTTTTAGAAGTTCAGGTCCTGCCATAAATGATGCTTTGCAGTGCCTGCTGAGATGTCCTAGGACGCTACTGCGAAGTGGCTCGAAAAGGTCAAAGGTTTTCCGATACTAAAACTCGACCCTGCAGCTATAAAACAATCACGTTTATACAACAATACAATAAACAGTGTAACAACACTGTTTCTAACACTACTGAGTCCGTCGCGCAATGCTGGGCGCAGTAGAAGTTCGCAATGATGTGTTAACGGTAATTGCCGTACAACATCCATGAGCTGCCACCTACTTAGAAATTAAAGCACACTGGAAGCAGCTCATTCTTCATGTCATCGCGCCTTTCTTCATGTCATCGCGCCTTAAGTCCCCTATGATCCCATGAGCAAGCTCTGCGCTCACACAGGATTGCGGGCGAAGAGACGGGAAAAGTTAACAACTCCAATGGTCGAAGCCGGCGAGTCATTTGCTACTAGTACATTGGGAAGGTTCAACTCCCAGGTCCTTGGTACCTTTGGCACCCAGCCATATAATGACGCCCAGATCTGCGAAAACAGGTCGAAGCAAACTAAATTCACCTTATGCTCCTAATCCTAGGTCAAATACCCAACGACCTACATCACAGAAATGGTTTCGTTTTTGACATCCCAGCTACGACCAACAGCCAACGTCCTCTGCACAATGTTTTTTCCACCCTGGGCTAGTGGACGGCTTGCTTCCGTCCAACCAACCTGCATGTCGCATCCAAGTATTCCATTCCAAGGCTCTCCAGGCAACTGCAGCAAAGCGGCAGGCGTCGCCCCCGGATATTCCGCGGAGTAGCAAGCCGCCCTAACAACGCAACAAACGCCAAATCTGCGCGGCACTACCTGCGCAAAGGGTTCGTGCCACCCCGACAGCAACCCCGCCCGGAGCCATCCTACGAACGTACCAGGCCCCAACACACAGTACTCCGCATCGCACCGCTGGCTAACACGAAACCCCGTCCAGTCAGTCGCTTCCCCCCCCCTCTCAAACGCTCCGTACAGCTCCTCAACCAGAGCGCCTAATGCACACGTGTCAGTATTCCTAGGTACGACATTCCTAGGTATCGTTTCTTCCTGCCTGGGCCCCAACGGACGCTAGATAGCCCCCGACCACCTCATCCCCAGGCCCTCTCCGTGCCAATGTCGCCTCGCCAGCCGAGTCCCGCTGACTTGGGCCGTTCTGGGTCTTGCAAGTGTTTCACAGCAGCACCCGTACTGGGCGCCTTGTCCCTCGGACGAGGCGGTCGCGTTTCTGGCGAATCGATGAGACCCTGGACGGACGTCTTTGTTTTGGGTGCATTACATCCACCACCGCTGGCACGCTGTTGTAGGTGAAAGGGTGCACGGGGCTGGGCCGGCTTGTCTGGGCCGTACCGCCGCCACGGAAACTAACCCCGGCTGTGCCAAGATACGACATTGGCGCTTTCTGTTCGGGTCAAACCTCCTTCTCTTCAGCTCCCGTTCCAGCTCGCTCAGCTTTCTGCAAAAGTAGCCTCCTGCGTCTATATACATCTGCTTTCAATCCATGAAAGGCAAGTTCAAGGCTAGAGTTCTGATATTATCTGGCCTGATTAAATAAGCAAAAGCTTTTAATTTGACAACTTGCCGAGCTTCTGTGTTCATCCTCCTCCTCTCCACCTTGCTCCGGCCTGATAACTCTGTATGCTGCTTGCGACGTGCCTAGGGTCGCCTGACACGTTACCCGGATTTCAATGCACAGACTGGTTGGGTATTACTTGCCGTAATTGCGAGATAAATGTGTGCTTGTGTTGTGTTTGGAAGGGTTCCCCAGCTGGTTCCGCGGGCGCTGGCAGGCAAGCGGCGGGAGATGGGTCAATTTGTTGCTGTCGTTGGCATTTTGGGTTTGACTGTCCGATATGTTTGTAGCGGGGTTGTCCATGTTGCCTTGCGTATTATAAACTTCCATGTACTTGTCAGTTACCAGCGTTTGAGGAACGAAGCCGTTTGTGCGGTCCGACGACCATTTCACCATGAGGTTTCCGACACAGGCAAACCTATCCAATTTGTTCCTGGGCCAGGGAGGTCGTCCGCGGTTGCGCTTTTTGGACCTCTGAGGATTCTGGGGGCTGGTCTATCGATGGGAAAACGACAGAATTGTCCTTTCATGCCTGCGCATTCATGACTGACTGCCTCCCGCGAAGAAGCAGTTGGCACCGACGGCATGGTAACTAAGCGTGACAAACCGTGCAATGCGAAGAAGTTTTCCATAAGGGTGTGGATTGATGTGCACGATTGCTGAATCCCTGATCGGCTGTCAACATCCGAAGCCTAGAATCTGGACGTCCCACAGCGCTAGGTTGCTGAATTAGGGATGAGCCCCATGCTGCTCACAGATTGCTTGTGCTGTCGGTTGGGGTATTACTCAATAAGTAGTCTACTGTCAGCTCAGGACCAGTCGCAACAACATTTTCATCAATAACTAGGAGGTTATTGTCTAAGGACCTGCATGCTGCAGGAATTTGCGCCAGCACGCTACTTCATCAGGTCCGTCCCGCAACCTCCTGATTAACATCAGATAATGACCATCACAAGCAATACCACAGGCTGTTAAAAAAATATCATGTCCCTTTTCATTTGCGATCTTTGCACGATAATTCCAGCAGCATGGCTGCTTTGCGCGGGATCATGAGTAATGCACGTCCGTACGTCCAAAGCTCCTGCCAGCATACATATATTGGCTAAAGCTTGCCATGTGAGCGGCAAGAAATAGGCGTTAATACTGCCCGGGGGTGATATTGTGCTTGCGGCTATATTCTCGTGATCCGAATTATCTATCACTCGCTCCCCAGCGAGTCAGCGCCCCATTGGCCCGAGATATCCAAATTTCTCAGGGAAATCTTAGGCCAGAGATGGCGCTTCGAATCTGGAAACTCACCGCCGTGCTTCTTTCTGCTTCGCTCCTTCGATGCGGCACCGCGGTAAGTCCGACCAACGCAATACATATCCTCTTCTGCGCAATTGCCAGAGACACTGTATTTTAGTTTATTGGGCGAACCTTCTTGACCACGATGGCTTCCTATGTGTGGCTTTACAGACGGGCGCGACAGCGCTCGGTGGACGGCGGTTGCTGCAGAATCCTGACTTCCCATCGCAGCGCAACAGTAAGCCGAGCTCCTTTATTTTAGCTATATTATCTGCAATGATTATGTCTTATATGAATTTTGAAGCCTTTGCGCTTCTAGTCAAACGGAAACAACATGTGTTTTTTGGTGCAGGCAACCCGTCATGGATGAACGGTGGCGGTAGCAGCAGCAATGGCGGCGGCAATACGCAGGAACAGAGCCAAAATAACCAGGCTCAGATGGGCAGTAACGGTGGTGCCTCAAACAGCGGCAACTTATGGACGGGTGCTTCTGCCCCCGTTTTGGTCTTTTCTGGCGGTCAATTTGGCGCTGGGTGGTCTGATGCCAGTTACGGCGCTAGTCCCTTTTCCTCATACGCCCCAGCCGGTACGGAGATCCGTCACCACTGCATGCTATGGACCAGGAGAGGCTGTCTGTAGGGGAGGCTGCCTGTAGCAACTAGCCATGAAGATTGCTAATTGCAAGCACTGGCTGGGATTGCCGTTTGAGAAACAAGCTGCTTTCCGCATGCCAATATGTTTATTCCCGTCGATATGCATCGGTTGCTCATGCGTTTTCATTTTATTTGCTGGCTTATTGACCTATTGGCAAATAGGGCTTATGGAGGGCTTGTCGAATTTAAATTTTTCCTGAAACATGTTTTCAAGCACTTACAGACATTGCATAACATAAACATCATGCAGGTAAGGACCGCGGTACCGCAAACTGCCACTACCTACCGAAGGGCGCCGCCACAAGCTTCTACGGGCCCCAAGGCTCGTTTGTCGGCCTTAGGTGAGGTTGGGGAGATGCCGTGATAAAATTCTTCAAATGTGCAATTTGTCCCGAGATGTGGGTCAGGATCCTTTTGCCTGACCCACATCGAACATCATTACCCGGGGCCTTAACACAGCGGTACGGCTAGAGGACGCCCTGCAGTACATGCAGGGGGTATCTATTAATCCCGGCTGGCCAAGTTAGCGCATATGTAGCTATGTAGCGCCTTTGTGGCAGTTAAAAGCAAGCGAGATGTGAGGTGCATTGCATGTAGCCTGCGAACTTCTCATCACGAGCCGCTTTTACTTTTATATCTGTGTAAAACGCAAATGCAACAGACCCTCAAGGCGCACAGATCCTAACACACCTTTCACCCCTTGTTACCGATCCAACCGCGCACACACAGGGCACTGGAGTTCTGGGTCTACTCCGGCTCTACGGGTGTTGCAGATGTAGCCCTCGTACTGTCGGGTGCAGCCCAATGCCGCCACGTGCCCTTGAGCTCACTTCAGGTCGCGGAGAGCAGTTCCGGCTGGGTCAAGTACTGGGTCGACTTCAACCTCTTCAGCTGGGCATGGCAAGGCGGCGGCGGGTCCTTCTCCGGCTGCGGCAGCAGCGGCACCAGTGCCGGCGAGCTGGTCAAGCTGGAGTTCTTCAACCCGCACCCTGAGTTCGAGGCGCTGTTGTGTGTCGATAACGTGCGACTTATGAACTGAAATAACGTTCTAGAAGGGGACTGTGGCCTGGAGGAGAAAAGTGAAGGGATTAGGTCATGCAGGATGTTGCTTACAGCAGGCATTGACATGTCGTAAGAAAGCAATGTGGTGCCTAAAGTTCGGCTGCGTGCTTGGGGAACGGATATCTTGCGCATCATTTGAGGACGTTCGCGTGCTTGCGGCATGGAACCGTGCAGCTGTAGCATCTTGCGCCGCTGTAGCAGGATGCTTTGAAACGTGTACACGGGCGAAGATTTGGATAACTGGTAACCGGCTTGCCCATTGCTGACGAATGGTGGTGGGTCGTGTGGCCGGTGTATATAGCCTTTTTGAACTGAAGCTCAGTTGAAGCTGTATCATAAGCACCTACAATGATGCCGTACGTGCATCTGGTGTGGATTTTCTAGGTTTATTGGCGGTGGAGGCAACACACATACGTAGATTGCAGGATTTCGGCAAAGCGAATTAGACATTTCGCAATTTGGCATATCACCAGTTAGCATAAGAGCGTATCCTGGCATGTCGACCCTCATTTCTTTGCCTAGCCTCTGGGGGTTGTACATTGGTTCTATTGTCTCACCACCAAAAAAAGACATTACTTTTATGTGGTCATCATTAAAGATCCCCTCGGTTGCGAATTGGCTGATAGGCAATATGTGTGTGCATGTAATATGTATGCACGCTGATGCATCTTCTTGCCTGCTGGCAAGGTGCTCATCTGAAGGATCGGCCCCGCAGGCTACGCAGGTCTCCTTTTCCCATAAAGTAACGTACACGTAGTAACGTACACGTTAGATAAAGTAACGTACACGTAAATACTCATTATTTACACACGTATGTGTGAACCCTAAGCACTCTCTAACCATGGATGAGAGAATCGATGTCTCATGCATGCCAACCTCGAAAGCCACCACAAGCCATACGGGACACACCAGGATTAGCTGTTACGCGAGCGTTACATCTTTTCAATCCAACCATTGAAACTGTACGGCACCATCACAACGTGTAAAAATGCGGTGCCAACGGTAAGTGCGAGACAGCACCCAAGTATATGGTTCCACGCACACCCTGCAGACTTGCATGCAAAAAACAAGCCCATAGCCCGACTCAACACACCCCCGGCCTGTGCTACCAGGCTAACACCAGCTGTCCTCCCACTCCCCTCGCCGCCTCGGTCATCCATCGTCCGAGCACATAGGGTACGGCAACGAAGGCATGGTGGTATACGCCATTACACCACACTACCGGTAACTCTTCGACCGTTTTATTTCCCGACCCAGGTCATGGACCTACCACCACTTCCGTCTATTAACGTATACATTAGGCAGCTGCATATGCTCTTGTCGCCATCCTGGCAAGACCACCACACCAAAATACACACATGCCGGTGGAAGGGCGTGCAATAGTACTGCCAATGCAAATCCTAGGAATGCACGGACACTCTTCCACGCTTTAGACGCGGTTTACGCATTAACTCGTCAGCACCTGGCCTCGGAGCACGATAGTGTAACGTGTGCTGATACCACAACCGCCGCCGCAAGAGGACATAGCAGAAAGAAGGTAACAGAAAGAAGGAGGACGAAAAACCAGCAGAGTCAAGGATTTGGCAAAACACCGGCAGCACGGCGCCGCCGTTCTCCTCCCCGCCTCGAAAGCAGCACCAGCACTACCAGCACTACCAGCACCAGCAGACAGCACTGCGTACAAATCTGCTGCTTCCTCACTCACATCACCGCTGCTCGAGCCCTCGTTTCCCGTCTACTTATCACCTGCATGGGCTGCAGGAGGCTGCTGCACTTGCACCAGCTGCTGCTGCTGCGGCGGCGGCTGAAGCGGGCTGTCAGCATGGCCCTCCTCCCTCCGAAGTCTCAGGGAGGCTTCCTGCTCAGGGCAAAGGCATGGTGATGGCGGAGGAGGTAAAAGCCCCCGCGCGGCACTTAAGGGGATGGATTCAGGATGAGAGCCACCGCAGGGCCGCCGCTGACGCGGTCGCAAACCCGGCAATGAACGAATCCAGACAGACAGATCCACCTCTTCTACGCCATAACATTAAAATAATCCGGGATTGTTCATCGAATCAAGTGATAATATCCGCCGTGCATTTAGCTGCCTCTGCCACATGTACGTAAAGCTCTCAATGCTCTGTGACGGCAGCATTGCTGTCGCTGCCGCCGCGTTGGCAACCACGGATTGCTTTCACACAACAGATTCAGCAGTTGCGGGTCTACGACCAATATGGCAGTACGACATATAACTGCTAAACGCGTCTGCCACGTTCGTTTGGCGTCTGGAGCCAGCTGCCACTGAGGACCATCAGCGCACATCCAAACTCACATGAAGCTTGTTGGGTATCTCTCTGTAATTGCGCTGCACCCGCAGCGGTTTATGGAGCGTTAAATTCACCCACAACCGTTGCCAGGTTGCCAGCAATACCGTCCCGTGTTTACATTTAGTTATCATGAGCCTGTTGTTTATACGCATCACTGATCGCAGTAACCGGGCTCGTTCACTCCGAGGACTCCTCCGTGTGCGCGAACGGACATGTTGCGAATTTCGAGCCACACGTTGTCATAGCGCCGCGTTGCGAATCCGTTGGCCTCCTCCAAAATCAAAACCTCCTCTAAACGAAATGACATGACGTGGCACGACCTCGACACGGGCCAAGGCAATCTCCCCACCTTCCCGTGCCGTGCACGCATAGGGATTCCCCTCCATGTCGCCCCCATCGTTTACGCACACAAAATTCTTATCAATAGAGCAGGAGGGGATAGTGGCACTTCACGCCCCACTTCCACCACAAACAGGAGAGCGCTTCGGCGGTCCCTCGTTCCCGTTGGGGTATGGTTAGGTGACCATGGCCAATGTCAGACACGGACCGATATGTAACAAACACACCCGTCCCCCGTCCCGGCAGCAGCACGCCCACACTCACCTGCAGCGGCAGGCCGAAGATGTACCACCCCGATATGACCCCCAGACTGCGCAGCAGAAAAGAAAGGTAACCGTTCAGGAGTGGCCCAGCCACTTGAATCAATCATCAAGGGCAGCGGAAGCCCAAGGGTACGGCATGCGGGCGTAAGGGTGAGGGCGGGACATGGGCGACGGCGGCCGGAAGGTCACAGCCCTAAAGCAATGCCGCCCAGGTGGGTCGAGCGCGGTGTCAGCCAGACAGGGCAACATAGTACCCCGACCATTCATTCATCGCCGCGGGCCGAGCGAGGCATCGTTAGGTCATTCATATGGTTAGCCAGCAGCCAGCCAAACAGTAACCCACCCGACAACCATGAGCAACTCTCCACGGCCCCTAAACATGAGGCATCCGCAATCCCAGAGCTGAATGAGCGAAGGAAATCGCCTTGTCAAGCAGCAGTAAAGGACCTGAGGGTGGGCCTGTTGCCGGGGAGGGTATGGCGTAGCCTCGATTCATGAGTCACTAGGAGAAGCGATTGAGGGTGGGGCAAGTCCATTGGTGTTGCCGTGCACTGGCCAGGGATCATAGCTCACGTCGAATGCCGTGTCACTTACGTAATGGGCGGGGGAACTGACCTCGCACGGCAATCGTCGGCGCTGAACCCAACTGTCATAAACTTGGGTATATAGCCGTCCTTGCGCAACTCCGGAAATCGGTCTCTGCACGTTTCCCCGAGTCCCTGCAGCTTTAGCGATACTGAAATGTTGCAAAATAATGGAGATGTGTGTTGTTCATAATGATTGGACTATAGTCGTGTAAATGATGTGGTTTATTGTGTATAAGATATCCGCCATATTTTCTTGGCCCTTGTCTTCTGATTAACTGGAGGCCGCCGTACGGAAACGTTCCGCTGCCTTACCAACTTGGATACCATCTTTCCTAAGCAGTCTATGAAGTTTATAACTTTTGCGCATATTGTAATCTGCATGTTACAACAGGGTTAAGACCCATAGTTCGCGTGACTGCATCGCGTATGGTGTGCAAGTTTTGTTGCCAATCCTGTCACTAATCACCCCATATTCATACACGGTGTACAATGTTGCATAAACATACGTCTGATGCTAGAGCTCGTGGTTGCTCACACAGCGACAGGCGACTGGTGTGTAGACGTCCCGTATTTAGTGGCCGGTGTTTCACCGTCTGTCCGCGAGCGAGCACAAGCGATTCTGCCGAAGTGAGGTATGTTAACTCTACGTGAATTACTCACGGCGTTTCTGTGCGAAATTTGAGTTCCTTTGGGCCTTCATGAACGACCGCAGGGTGAACCGGGTCGTGCCGATTCCCGACGGGCCTGTCCAGCAAGCCCAACAAGCTGCTCAAGCAATAGAGACCGCATGGCGTGATGGCGTGCGGCTCCAGCGCTTAGAGCTGCTGCTGCCACTGATCGGAGCCACTGACCTTGACGATTGGTGAGAGTGATCAACATCGTAATCACACAGGAATGTGAGACGGTGTCGCCTAGAGACTGTTTGTTGAGTTGCAGGCCTGGTGGCATCCGGCAGCAGTTTAAGGCTGCCCAGCCGATGGTGGAGTCCGTTTTGCGTACCGTCAAGCAGATAAAAGGACTTCAGGGTCCTCTGGCAGCTAACATTTGGGACCAGGGCGATGCGGTTGGAGCGTGGACCGGCAAAAACCTTGCCTGTGTTTTGTTCCCCACTGCGGGGACACTAGACAAGGTAGGGGGGAGGGGTCGGCCACCCGCATTACCATCTTGTCAACCATGCGGTCGCAACGGCTTGTTATGGGACTTGATGTGAAGACGTGTGCAGTGGGGTTACGAGATGACCAGGGCTTTGCAGATGCTGGAGGTGTGGATGTGAGGGGTGTCCTTGGGGGAATCTTCAAATCAAAGAGGTCTTCCGAAGCGTGTTGTGACCTGTTTTCTTGCTTCTGAACGCGCACGTCTGCGGGGATTGTTTTTTTATCGAGCGAGCTTGGCTGTGGCTGTGGGCGTTCGCGATCAAAAAAAACATATCGAGTCGCGTGCACGTTTGCGTGCGCGCAGTTGCTGGTTTGCAACAGAACAGACGGGTCAAGTAGCAATGTCGTCATCCTTCAATCTGTATGTGCATGCATAACGACGTTGGGGGAGATATGTGGGGACGATGTGGAGCAGCAGCCTGTTTCAGGAGAGGCCGGTTGCCGTCGCGGGGCACCCGTTTCCAACGTCTCGGCCTCTGGTTTGACCGTTTAAACGCACTGATGGCCAAGCGTGATGCCCACCAAGCATTATCGGGCACTGCTGTTGGGAGGGATGCCAAGGTCTGAAGGGTGCCAGCGCGCCAGCCCACGGCTGTACATGAGGAGGCTGCGAAGATCCCGCCCCGCCAGTGATTTCCATTTCTGACTCTTTTCCTCCCCCTCTGTTCCCCCCCCCCCCGTTGCTTGCAGCTGACCCAGCTGTGCAACGGCCCGGATGCCCCGGAGCTTGTGCTGATCGTCAACCCCCAGTGGGAGACGCGCGGTAACCTCGTATCAGACTTCGGGTTCGGACAGCGGAAGGCGGAAGCGGAGCGCTTCATTAACAGCTTTCAGCCCACGTACTGCCTGAAGCAGCTGCGGGTGTACGGCGACTCTATTAGGTGGGCCCTACGCGCTTTTTGGTGAAGGGTAGTTCCCTACTAAGCATGACACCTAGAACAGATTCTTTGGGGGCAGCCCTTTTGAGACACTGATGGTATTAAAAGCTTTGGCGGCTCTAGATCGCTATCCACAAAAGCTCTCATACACAGCCTCCATTCGATCCCGGCAGCGGAGAGGGGTTTGCAGTTGCTCCCCGGGCTAAAATTCGAGTCCCCCCGTCATGCCGCCTTACCACTGGCGCTCTTCTCCACTCTCTCGTCCTTGTTGCCCCAAAGTAGACAATATGTACATATGTAGTATTTGGCACGCAAGAAACAAAAGTTCCTTCCCTTCCCAGCAGCTGACTTCTCTTGACTTCTCTTGATGCAGGACGCTCAAGGCTCACCCCAACCGGTGGCAAGTCCACGTGGTGGACCGGGGGGGGAGCTCGGACTGCATCGCCACGAGGGACGAGCAGCCTTCTTACCAGGAGATTGAGGCCCTCCTGCGCGACAGGCCGGA
This sequence comes from Volvox carteri f. nagariensis, assembly GCF_000143455.1. Taxonomy (NCBI): domain Eukaryota; kingdom Viridiplantae; phylum Chlorophyta; class Chlorophyceae; order Chlamydomonadales; family Volvocaceae; genus Volvox; species Volvox carteri. The sequence goes on from NW_003307646.1 coordinate 113,717, forward strand.
ATCCATGATGAATAAGGTGAGGCGGGTCTCTGGTTGTGATGGACGGGATGATGCACGTGGGGGAGAAAGGGTTGGGGTGGTCGCGGAATGGGGGCATCGCAGAGAGATAGGGTTTTGTCGGCTGGGGCCGCACACGCGGGGGGGGAGCTGCACAATGTTAAATAAGACACGTCCTTGGAGAAGGGCTCAGGCCTACCCTACTGGCACCGTTACTTCGTCGTGTCGTGTCCTGGAATCCTTAGCTGGAGTCCATATCGGTGTGGGCTGCTGGTTGGTATTGTTGCGTCAATATTTTGTCTTGGCTGACAGGCGGATTTCGGTGAACCCCCCCGTTCTGTCTCCCGCAGTCTATTTTCGACCGAATCAAGATTGAATTTGCTTTCAACCAGGACTCGCTCAAGCAGCAGCCATGATTTCGGCCTTGCCGTGTCCTAATGTGCGACATGTTGTGATGGGGAATTGTTGGGTTGGATGGACGATTCTGGTGAGTGCACACGAATGATTCTGAAGAACATAATTGTTCCCGTTCTAGTTGGTGGTGAGAGTTGTGTCCTTGATTGCATTTTTTGTTCGAGTGAGAGGTATATGCTTTCGCTGCGTTCGTGCACGCGATTCGCAGAGCTGTATTTTTTAATAGACTGCTCGACTTGGGTTTGCTTTGACTCTTTTATGCTTGGCACCGGTTTGTATAATTGCTCCTCTCAGGGATGAGTACATGCAGGTTTGAATTTTACATTTGAAGGTCGTGTAGGCAAGATGTGTATGCTGTATCCTTTACCATGCGCGGTGCATGTGAAGGTGGTTTGCTAAGAGAGGTTGCCTGTAACGTTCTCAAGCTCTGTTATGGTGCATCTGGTCAATCCCGGTGCTCTGATGTAGTAGTCGTCTAAGTTACCTTCGGTCAATCATGTACAACATTACATGACACGAGTGGATCTGTGGAATAAAGCATGCCCACAAGAATGTTAAGTCAAATTACATGTTTCGTTTGCGTTAATTCATATTCCGATAAATTATTCCATAGGAAAACGTTTTAATCGTATATGGACCAAAACAAAAAAGCCCTTGGTGGGAAACTTCGGAACTTCAAGATAGGTTCCGGTCAGCAGCGTTTAATAAGCTACTCTCGCGGCAGCTGCACGTCAGTTACTATATTTCCCACGATCAACACCAGCTTAGCTCGTCCACAAACTGTCACCAACTCGTTGTTAACGGCGTTGGCGACGCACCTTAGCACGGAGTCATGTATCGCCACCAAAGTCGTTAAACCAATCCTCCGAAACAGCAGCGATTAACGGCACGCAACTTTTCGGACCACCGCTGCCAACAAATTTTAACAGAGTACCGTTTGTACACCTCGCCCTTTACACGGAACGTATCACGACCGCAGACAGGCAACGCCTTTATGGACGTCGGCGACGTAACCGGCACGTCGAGCCATAGCGGGCCGCATCCAGATGGCTCCTAGTCGAGTCAATACTTCTTAGCGCAAGCCGCCGTCAAATGGTGGTTGCAGATTGGGGGGAAGCAGCAAAAAACCTGGCGCCGCAACAGAGAAGCACAGGGAGAAGCACAAAAGGGGCGCAAAATCTCTTCCGTCCCTAACACTACTTAGCATGGGTCTTGCGTCGCTGCTATGGTACCAAGTCATCCGCTAGGCGGACGCACTAAACATGTCGGTTTGCACAAAGACACAGCATACGGGTTACTCGGCCATGCCTGGCACCTTCCATGGCGACGTCGTACAAGACTGCCATCCGAAATGCAAACATATGCGATTCAATCTGGAATGGATTCAATCTCCCACTCACGTGTGCACGAGGGATTGACAACGCTCATAACACCAATCGCTCCTTCGATCGTGCAGTTGGCAGCCCTCCACACGTTCCCAAACCCATTAGAAATATAGCGATAATCATTATCACCCACAAATCCCCCAAGGGTTAAAATTGGAGAATAAACGATCTCAGTTCGGACAGGGATATGCCTAAAAATCCAACCAACACCTCCCTAACAGTAAAACGTCGCCTATACTATTAAGTTTGAGTTGTCGTAATGGTCGAATACACACACCAGGATGCTGCCATAGCGGGAGACGACACCCACATAGGCACAAAGCAAACCAAACCAGCAAATTGTGAGCAGCGTCACTCTTCCCTTCAAAAACCGCTCCACAACAAACTCGCGCTTTCTCAAAATCAGACGGTCAACTCCGTTCAGTTCAGCCCTCCAATGAAATAAAACCCACCCGGACTCACTTCTCCTACGCGCATAACCCCTCATCTCGAGTTCCGATACCGCTCAACCAGCAGGCACTACGACAGCAACACAGAAAAGGAATAACTTCTCTCAAACAGAATAACGGTCACCGTGCCCCAAGGCACGCGCAGCCGTGGTGCTTCGCAGCGCGTGCATGGAGAGCCACACAAACCGCTGCATTTTAAAAGCCTGACGTTGTTACAAGCTGCTGCACTCTAAAACACAACAGAGGACTAAATCCAGTTGCTGGGCCGGGCTCCACCACGGAAAGCAATTCCTTGGAGAAGCAAATGCTCGGGTCAATGCTCGGGCAGCTTAAGCACCTTCATGGGCAGGGAGCTGAAGACCGTTCGCTGCGTTGCTCTTGGGCCCCCCCAAGACGTCGCTAGAGAGTCAAGCAAAAGCATACCAGCCGGACGCCCCCAGCGTTGTCAAGGTACGGCACCAGGATAAGGCCATGGTTCTCCAACGGCGCAAGAGCTACAAGCTCATTCTGCGCCATTGACTTGAGCTTCGCGAGCTGCGCTACGGACGCCTCGACAATAGTGCACTTGCAAACGCGATGCCGCCCCAGCTTCACGCCTCGCCGCGGTGCGAGTTGCACAACCTCCATGTCCTGCCCATATGTAAGCTCTTTGGCACATTCTGCAGGTAGCGGCACACTGATCTTGCAGTAGACGAGGTCGCGCCCGTTCTGAACATTCTGCCATATGCTACCGGTCCACACCACTGAAGTCGACGCTGCGGAAGCGCTAGGCTGTGTAGACGTATGACTAACAGGTGCAGTGTGCTGCGCCTTCTTTGCCGGCAGGTGCGGGACAGCAAACTCCGAAGGCCGTTGGTCGCTGTGATTCTCATCGGGTACACTGCTCTCCTCAAGCCCGACCGTCCGCTGCCGCTTTAGAGGTCCGCACGCATCTTCTGAAAAGTCCGAATCCATGTCATCGCTGCAGTTGCGCTTGCCTGCAATCGAGGAATTCCAAAAGGTTTCGGAAAGGGGCGCGGGCGCTGCTGCGCCGACACTAGCGCAGAAGGAAGGCGAAGCGCATAGCTGGACTCGCCAGGGTACGCTTAACAATTTACATGAGAACGCGGCTAATTTCAAAGCAAGCGCAAGGCCTGGTCCTTGTTCCAAGGACGATAACGCACCCTTAAAGTGCTTTGCCTCAGCTCTTGACGGCCTTAAAGCAAAGCAACCCAAACGTACGCGCTTTGCGTAATCATCACCGCAGTATCAGCTATTCAAAAAACAGGCAAGCTGGTATGAGGAGCGGTGAAGACAACAGGCCCACCTGAGCCGGTAGAGTGACCACTGCTTGAGGACTTCGTCCGCGAAGCTACAACTTGGCGATACTTCTCCACCATTTTATGGAAGTCCAGCAGACCGACAGCTGCTTTTCGGGCGGATTGGACGCAGCCCCGTTCGGACATTTCGAGCGCGCTACGAAGTCGAAACAGCAACAGTGGAGCGAAATTGTAAATAGAATGCTACATTGTGAAATTGAAGGAAGTCGGTTAAGCTCTTAGTCCGTTGCTACTTACCGCTGAAGCATCTGCGCTATGCCCGAGCAATTCCACTGTTCGTCGCCTTGCACGCAATGGAGCGCCTCGCGTAGGAGGCGAGCAACAAGCTCGAGGTCTTTCTCAGGAGCTGCCCTAGGCTCATCGGTAGACTGCAGCTCTGCCAGCACTGAGTACCAACGTCTTTGCTGCGGGCTTGCACTCGTTCTCAGTCCACATGACGCTGATTGCAAAGCGCAGGCTGGTCCCTCAGAACTTTCTGGTGTTGTAGAGCAACCTAACAGGCAGGAAAGGCGAGGGCTGCTGGCGGTCGCCATGCCCCAAGAATTGTTTCGGAACGGACGCTCTCACTGAAAAAGCAAAAATATCGGGCCAACAATGTTAAGAGCGTATAGGTCTTTCGCGGCTTGTCTCGTAAAAGGATAGTTTACGTGCTGTGGCCCGGCCACTGCAAACACTCCCGAAAGGACCCGCAATGTACGGCACTGGAGATGTCGCCGTACCAAGCTTTAGCGGCGAAAAACTATGTACGACTGGCGACCTGTCGCGACAACTCAGCTCGAAGCTGACGGGGCAAAACGCTGGCGCAAGGAGGTGCGCGGGAAGATAATCCAATGGCCAACACTGTCATGGCTTTGCTTGCGGTCCCGACTTTGCGCAAAAGTGAACTGAAAAAGGTTTCGAGCGCGTCCGCTAAGTTCGTTTGCGTCCAGCTGTGTCCGTTTTGCTTCCGTAAGATACTTTGCTTCCGACAATAGGCCATTTTTCCTCAATTTCGGCTGCACCTGAAAGGCAACCACATATAGCCGCCAAACGGTTGCTACGGGTATTGTGCATACAATTCACATTCCGCGCCAATCGTGCCATGAAAGCGGAATGTTTTGCCCTGGTGAAAAGCTTAACTTCCCAAATCTCTTCACCTGCAACTGCAAAGAGCAAGACTTTTACAAGCGCAACTGCTAAGCTGGATAGGGTTGCAGTCAATTAACTGCTTCCACATAAAGGAAATTAAACTTCACAGCCTGAACGAACAATGCAAAAGGCCAGCAGAGCCGTCGAAGACCGGGAGTGCGGGGAGAAGCAGGAACGCTCGGAAGACGCCGACAGCTTGTCGAGTCTGGCGATTTTAACCACAGCACCAAAATGCCGAACTCCGAGATGCATCCAAAGTTGTTGACTAGCAACACACAGCAGCCAAAGAGGGTGGGCCATAGGGCGGCGTAGTCAAACGCGTGCCGTGAAAGCATGTCGCAAGCCCTATCCGCGTGTGATGAAAAAGTCCACAGCATGCACGCACCCAACATGCCAGTAAAAACCGCACATACCTATGCCATTTCCGAGTCGAAATGTTCGACACAACCCGCCAGTCCGATTCATGGCACATGCGGCCCCACAAGTGCGCCATCACTGCCACCACGCCTGCCTTGACCAAACCTGGAGCCACAAACCGCATTGTTCCACTGAATACCAGAGCGCCTGCGTCATAGCCATCCGGGAACCCGCCCTGATATCCGCACCCGCCGCAACTCCCCAACGGCCAGTTGCATCCGCAACCCCCCAGCGACCACCTGCAGCGACGCCCTGCTACCCGACCGCACAGGCGCCAGCGCCAGGCCGCCTGTCTGGACTCCTCTCACAAGCGCCCCCATCGCCACAAAGCAGCGCCCGCCGCCATACAGCCTCCCCCCCGCTACACCCCCTCCCCCTAACATGGACGACCCGCCCATGCGCGTAGCAACACCTCCTCCCCCTCCCCCCACCGCGGATGTCCGGTGGCGCAATCTGTACCGTCGTAGTGCAGCACCGCCGCACGAGGATACCCATCCAATACCGCCGCCGCAGTCCACAGTGGCATTCGGCCCCGACACAGGGCCGAGCCCCCAGTAGCTCTCTCTCCCCCCACGCCCCTCCGGCAGCACCCGCCGCTTCCCAGCTCGGCCCTGTTTCTTATTCTTATTCTTCTTCCCGGCTCCGAATCCGGCCCCGCGGCCAACGCCGGTACCCAACAGCGACACATCACACGCCGAAAACAGCGACGCGGCCTCCCCGGGTTCCCCCGGTCCCAGTCCCACTGGCTCCAACGGCATGTGCATCAGCAGGTGGCGGCCCCGCTCGCCCTGCTTGCATACACCCGGTGCAGCGGTGAGGCCGTAGCTGCCGTAGAAAGCGATTGCGTTGGGATTGTACTCCGCCACGTGCAGGAACATGGCCTTACACCTGCGCTGGGGTGGGGGGGGGGGGGTATGGCGGAGTTCGGGCCACGACGTGTCCTAGGGTGCTGAGGAAGCCCCTGTTGTACGTCAAGGTACAACAGCTCGACCTTCCAACCCCCCTTCAGTGAGGGGACCCCCTCGGCACCCCCTGGAGTGTGGGTACGGGCTGCTGGTGGTGAGCTGATGACATGACAGTTAGCAGGGCTGCGCAGCTGCTCAGTAGGGCCGACAGAAGGGGGAGAACTCGGGGAGGGAAACCCGGGACCCCTATGTATGGGGGCACCAGGTCGGGTCGGGTCGGGTCGTCAAGCCGGGCACACGCGAACGACCACATGAGGTGGGCGGAGGACGGGGAGGCCATGTGCATGTACACACAGACGCACACACTCAGACACGCATACACACATTGTCATGTTCTCGTATCGCGGCTCAGATTAATCAAAAAACACATACATACATACATACATACATACATACACTTACATGGACACGTAAAGATACGAAAGTGGTTTTGTTGCCAGCTTGTTTTAGGCTCCCCGTTGGCTGGCCCTGTTCGCCCCTCGTTAGGGGTTTTTAGACAGAGGGCGAGTGGACGCCGGCCGGGGTCCTCCCCAGCCTCTCGGGGACCCTGCTTGCCTCTGTAGTTCTCACCCACCGCCACCCGCTGGGTCGCTGTAAAGGTTTGCCATGCAGGTACCCCCTCCCGGGTACACCCGCGCTACCTACGACCTCGAGCGCCCCTGGCCGCCAGCACACGAGACTGCCCTGGCCGCCAGCACACCCTGCGACTATACCCCTTTCCCCCCCTCCCCCCTCTTCCCACCCCTGCCACCCACCCGGCCTGCTCCGCCACCTCCCGCACCAGGTCAATCAGCTGGGAGCCCAGACCCTGTCGCCGGTACTCGTACGACACTCCGATATACCAGATCGCCACCGCCGTGTCCCCCGGGTTGACGCACCCAGCCGCCTCCAGGGCGGCGGCCATCTCCCGCCGACTGATCCTTACAGGCTCATACTCGCTGCCAGACAGCCGGCGAGCGGATCGGCTGCTGCTGCTGGTGCTACTGCTGCTGCTACCGCCAGTAGTGCTGCTGCTGGGCTGCGGGGGGGGGCAAAGGAAGGACGAACCACGAACGAATGAAGCTGCTGCTAAGGAAAGAGTGTACAAGAAGCAGAGAACTGACAAGTAGGCGGTTTTGAAGGCGGCGACCACGGGATGATTTAATGCTGACGACCGCGGAAACCTACCTACCTACCTAGTCGCCAAAGCTATAACAAGAGCGGAAGAAAAGCAGTAGAACGAGGCCGTAAAGAAGTAAGGGTTGGTGTAGAGGCGGCGAAAAAGAAGTAAAGAACTGATGACGTGAGCTGGAATAAAGTTTGCGGCGCCATTGACGAGGTTGGACCAAAACTGGCTGATGAGCTGGTAATGAAAAGCTGGTGACATGCAAGTGCTCCGCCCCACCCCCCAGCACGCGGCCGACCCGACCGACCCAACTACCCTAGTCCGGCCAGCCGACCGACGCAACGCGGTACACCCACAAAGCTCTCGAACCTAGGGGGGGGCCCCGGGAGGTTACACATGCCACTGATCTTACGTGCCCTACTTGCCTGCGGGACGGAGACAGTAGCGGTTGGGACGGATCCGCGAATGACCCCGCTGCTAGGTCCCAACAACGGCCCAATCGCGCCGGGCCGTTCCTCGTTGCCTTGAGACACGCACACACACATACACACACTCTCACGCCCCTCTCCCCCCACAAACAGGAGAGTGCTTCGGCGGTCATTCCCCTTTAGGTGACCATGGCCAGTGTCAGGCCCGTACCGATATGTAACAAACACATACACACACATATACACGTGCGCTCGCGCGAGTATCCTTTCTGGGATTCTCCCGACACCACCGACAAACATACGGACACGCATCCACCGGGGAAGATCCAAACACCACACACACACACACATGCCCCAACAGGTGTACGGCGTACCAAACCTGTGTAACTGAACCTTGTGGGTAATAACACTACAAATACATTTCCATTCCCTCCCTCCGACCTGGAGCCGGCGTCATTGAGGACCGTCCCCCCCCGCCCCCCCCCGTCCGGCCTCAACCTCCCCCTATCCCATTCCTCCATGTGCGGCCCCCCCACCCCACCCACCCCCAATCCCACACAGCAGCTGGTGCTTTGGATGTCGGCAGCTGACACGCTCGCTTCCTGCATAAAGTTTTCCCGCCCCCGCCCTCCCTCCCCTCCCCTCCCCTCCCCTCCCTCGCCCCCACCGCCCCTCCACTAACCCACCTGACCATTGCCGCGGTCCGTGTCCTCGTCCCGGGCCTCCGCGCCCAGTTTCCCGGCCGCCGGCAGCTGCTCCGGGCCCCTCCGGCAGATCTCCGCCACCACGAAGGCCACCGGCACCTGGCGGCCCTCCTGCTCCGCGAAGGCACCCAGGGAGATGTAGCTGGGCGGAGAGGGGGGGAGAGAGAGGGGAGCAGCAACCGGCGTGAAGGGAAACGCGGGAGGGAGGGGTCAAGGAGGATTCGGACTTCCAGTAAGTGATGCCTGTAGTAGCAGCAGTAGCAGCAGCAGTAGCAGCAGCAGTAGCAGCAGCAGTAGCAGCAGCAGTAGCAGCAGCAATAGTAGTGCTGGTAGGATTAGCAAAAGGAGAGCAGGGGGATTCAAGGGGAAGAGGTCCGGGTTGCAAGGTATGCCGGGCTGTGGAAAGGGTCACTGACTGCAAGGGGGATTAGGCGGATTGAAGCAGCCTTCGCAGTCTTCGCGAAATTCGCTGGCCTGGTTTCTTCCCTTCGCAGCATCGCAGCACCGCCGTCCGTCCGGATAGATACCCGGGAGACGCTGCTGGTGGTGAAACGTGGCGGACGAGACCCGGTCATTGGAGCCACGTGGCTAGACTGCTCCGTGCAGATCTGCGCAGGTCTGTGCGCTGCGCTGTCCTTTAGGGAGCCATGGGACGAGGCCGGGCATTAACCGTCCTCTCATTTACTTTTAACGCCATTGGGCTAACAGGTCTGAATAGGGGTTTTTGACAGCTGTTGTAGCGACGTGAGTAATGCCACGATGTGCCTGGCGCGGGGGAACTTGTATGCTCGTCGCAAGGACAGCTGCATGCGTGGACAGCCAACCCACTCAGCTTAACCATCTGTCAAGGATGGGTGATTCCTGAGCGGCACGTCGCTTTCAAATCCGTCTACTGCCAAGTCCGCCTGTTTATTAATGGCATCAGGGAACAAGAAGGAGCCTAAAAACGATAGTCAGGGTCCACGGAGGCACCCGCACAACACACCTTTCCTGGCTCAGTTCCGCCCAGGTGAGATCCACGTCGATACTTTTGAACCCAAATTCGCAATCGTTTGCCGTTCGCGCCTGAGGTGTGAAGCGCCGCTGCCTTGATGACGCCGCCAAGCAAGATACAGTCCTAACACATTTACCTTAATATCATGCAGATCACTTTCTAGGAGAGAGCGAAAATCAATATCCCTTCGAACAAACAGTTTTCGAAGTACTCGGCTAGCCTCACTGGGTGGCAGTTCTCTAACGACTTCGCGAATCTCTTTTGGCAAAAGAGCTAAAGCATCGTCAAAAGAAAGATCGCTGTCCATGACCAATGTTGTTTCGGTAAGCTAGCTCCAAGAAGAGTTCTCCCTTGTGTCAGTGACGACTAATAGTACAACTTCGCAGCTTGCACAGATAGATACATCGATTGATATCCGATTATAATCAGAAGGAACATATGCAACGGGCGAACATCAATTCGTGCATAGGCCCACAAGTCAAACGTACGGCGCAATACAAGTCAGTAACATACACACAAATGCTAGGCGTACTTCGGGCCCACCCCTTTGCCAACACATCAACGACAAACAGCTTCAATGAGCCAAGTACTTCGTAAATTGGAGCCAATAAGCTCCGCAAAAAAAAACACCCAGACACAGCTCTATGTATGGAAAAAGGCCTGGTGCGGAACACGCAACCTCAGCGCGTTACATCCCCAGCACCCTCTCCGAATGCCATGCTGCGCACACTGTCTGCAGTCCAAGCAACTTGGCCTTGATCCTCACATATCCCATGAAAAGAAAAAAGCCCATACCTGCCTGTCGCTGCCCCTGCCTTCTTTAACTGCAAGCTGCAAATATCAAATGCAGTGTTGTGCCGACGCAGACAAGACATTCTCCAAACTTTCAGCGCTTCCCCGCCAACCCTGCATACCTACTGCCTCAGTCAGGGACGCATTCGCATGCCCGGAAGCGAAATCAGCAGGCGTTCTACAACATTGTCATCCCGTACCACTCCGTATCTCAGTATTTTATGGGTTACACTTAACTAGATAGCCTAGGCACCCTTCATCTTTCCACCGCCGTTAGGCATACCCCACGAAAACCCCATGGCCCCGCCTGCCTAATACATGCCCCCCTGCATGGAGGCCCCCGCCCCTCTTACGACCCCTCTTCACAGCGCCATCTCAGCCTGCAGCGCCTCGAGCTCCAGCTCCTCTTGCGTCTTGGCCGGCGGCTGCTTTTGCTTTTGGGGGACGGTCGGCATCTTTTGTGCAGCAGCCTGCGCAGTTGCAGGCACCTTAGTAACGGGGACAGGTGCCGGCTCCAGTAGCTCCTTGTCCAGCTCCGAGGCCTCGAGCTCTTCGAGCTCGTTCATGAGTTCGTCCTCGTCTAGGTCCGCGCCAAGCCCTAGAGGAGCGGCGAACACCTCATTGAGCTGGCGCATTTGGTCCGTAGTCTCGTTGATTTCGTCTACAACCTTGTCCACGTTCTCGATCTTCATGACCCGCATGTTCTCCTTCGCGGCCAACGCAGCGCTGTGCATAGTGGACACCACCTCGGTTGTCGTGCGCTGGCCCTCGAGCATCATTCGCTGCTCATTAACCCGCATAATCATGTTGTCTAGATTGGCAATTTCGTTCTCCAGGAGCTTTTTCTTCTTCAGGCATTGCAGTGCCTGGGCCTTCTTCTTCTCGCTAAGAAACTTCTTCGCCTTCTCCTGCTCCTGTTCCACGCGCTTCTCGAGCAGAGCTTTACGTTTTTCCAAAGTCTCCTCATGATCAGTCAGGTTCTGGATGGCAGAGATAGTCTTGTTCGCTGCTGTGGCGGAAGATTGTGAGACCGCGCCAGGCGAAGCCTTCTGTCCAAATAGCTTTTTGAACATCTTGTCTTGTTGTGGCCTACGTGCCGGCAAGAAGGGGACTACAGTGCCGGGGTTCAGGCGTCTAGCATTTTGGGCCCGAAAGAAGCTGGGTCGCGAAAAGTACTTCGCAGCGTGGTCAAAACTATAATTATTGCACTCATAGATCTACGACGAACCACCTGTATCAACTGGACACTCGCTGAAGTTTGACATTTTATGTACCGAGCGATTGAGAAGCTTACAGTACGGCACGCCCGTTGACGAAGTTGCTGTTGCTGAGAAACTTGACCTAACACCAGAACCGATTCTTGAAGAGATTTCCATACATGCAATCAATCCTATGTAACCCCGATTGAACCTGAAAGTGCAAGCGCCTAAGTGACGTGCTTGTGTCTCGTAGCACGCTTGCCGGTGCACAGCTACTGCCGTATGCCCAGTAATCGGAGTCTCTGGGATAGTGAACACAAACCTCTGCAGCACGTGACTGCAGAATGGCCTCCACAACCACGAACCCGCCGCCACTGCGCGGAGGCTCGCCGGACAGCATAGGCGACACCGCGCGTTTCGGCGTGCTTACCGTCAGTGACCGCGCTAGTGCTGGCGTCTACGAGGATCTGAGCGGCCCCGCAATACTGAACTTCTTCGCCGAGGCCGTGGAGTCGCCGTGGGAGGCAGTGTACCGTGTGGTGGCCGACGAGCAGCCTGAAATCGAGAAGGCCCTCATCGACATGGTGTGCGGGGGGAATGTAGCAATTGCATGAGGCTAACCCGCAGCTTCTCGTCTCGTCGCAGCCGAAGTATTCACATGATATCTATGCACCATGGAAGCGGGTCATGAACGGCCGAAATATCATGACGGCTTAACGGGTGCACAAGCCCTAGTCCACCGGCGCGCGTCCCTTGGGGTTCAGGACACGGCTCTCGCGGTCTGCGGGGTCGGGCGGTCCGACTCCGTCCGACTCCTATTTAGGCACGAAGCATGAGGCTGGACAGGGCGAGAACAGTAAAGGTTGTAAGTGCCGTGGAAATGGCGATGGAATCCTCTAAGCTACCGTACTGACCATGCGCTGCTGCGAAGTGCATGATGACGATGACGATGACGACGGGAACTCCATCCCCCCCCGGATAGGGGACATCTGCAGTACTCATTGCCTCTGTGACCTCCCTCCTCCCCTCCTTCCCGCACCTCCCTCCCCGTCCTCCCTCACCACGGCACCCACACAGCTAGCCACTGAACACCGCCCGCATATAGCTGCCCTGCTCCGCCGCGCCTCGCCGCGCCTCGCCTCTTGCCTTGTCCGGATGCCGCCGGACTCCGCCGCTCCCGCCCCATGGTCCCTGGGCTCACTCCGCCCCGCCCCGCTACCCTCTTCAACCGGCTTCACCTCCTCAACCCTCCTTACATCATGCACGTCCACTGCCCCTGCGCGCCTCACTCGCGGCCCCCTCTCCCTCCCTCCCTTCTTCACCCTCCCCCCCTCCCTCCTCACTCCCGCCCCAGGCTGACCGCGAGGGCTGCTGCCTGATCGTCACCACGGGCGGCACAGGTCCCGCCCCCCGGGATGTGACCCCGGAGGCCACCGAGGCGGTGTGCAGCCGCATGATGCCGGGGTACGGGGAACAGATGAGGGCCATCAGCCTGAGGTGAGGAGGGGGAGGGGAAGGGGAAGGGGGAGGGGAAGGGGGAGGGGAAGGGGGAGGGGAAGGGGGTGGGGAAGGGGAAGGGGGAGGGGGAGGGGGAGGGATGTCGCCGGGTGGGGGACCGAGGGGTAGACAGGATGACGGGGGGAAGGAGGGGGGCTTGACGCTTGAGTGGGGGGACGTTGGGTTGGCCTTTGCACCGGAGGGCGGCTGGGCCAGGTAAGCCACCCGGCGTCAGGTCCTTCAGTGAACTGCTGCTCTGCTGATGACGACGATGACGATGAGGATAGGCCGCGGCTCGGTCCGCAGGGGTCGTACGACGGCTTTCACGTGGCCAGGTTATGAGCTGACTCACGTGATTGCTCTATGTTTGTTCAGATGTTGTGGCGATGAATCGCTTAGTAGCGTCGGTGGCTGCGCGACATGGACAGCAATGCCCTCCGGCACTGTGCGGAGCCAGGAAGCGGCTGGGGTTGCGATGCTTACTGAGGCAGAGAGAGAGGGGGGGGGGAAAGACGAAACAGAAGAAGAGGGGGTGGAGAACGACAGCGGCTTGCGAACAGAACAGAACGGAGCAGCCACATCACTTGAGTGACATCAGGTCCGTGCGAACCTCGCGCCCGGGCCCCCTTACCCTTTCAACATATCCGGTGCTGCCATTGCAGCAAGTGCAGCTTGTAAGTCACCTTTAGTACGACCTACAGTAGCACAGCCTACCCCGCTAAAGCCACATCCTGTCTCTCCCGACGGAGCCCCTCATCCCCCCGTGGGACCCCACGTCACCCCAGGTATGTGCCCACTGCGGTGCTGTCGAGGCAAACGGCAGGTATCCGCGGCCGCTCGCTCATCATCAACCTGCCAGGGAAGCCGAAATCCATTCGGGAGACATTCGACGAGGTGTTCAAGTCCATTCCCTACTGCATACAGCTGCTGGAGGGGCCCTACGTGGAGACGGTGCCGTCAGTGGTGCAGGCCTTCAGGCCGCCCAACGACCGGCGGACACCTAGACCAGGAGCACCGCAAGCTGCTTCATGAGGGGCTTGCTGGTCGCGAGGGGGGGAGGAGGCAATGGGCGGGGGTAGGTCAACGCTGTGGAGAAGTGCCATTCCTCGATGGTGCGAGTGGTTTAGGGTTTCAAGCTGTTCCTTCTTATAATCCTGTGTGTGCAGAAGTGTGCAGAAGTGTGCAGAAGCCTGGACGGGGATACCGCACCACCAGAACGGAGCACGTGCTTACGAAGTTGTGAACAACTGCGCAACCGGTGAATTCTGTTGGCTGTGTTGATCGTAAACTTGCGAATTGCCAGCCGCCTGGTGTGCTAGTGCAACACTTGCCCGCTCTTGATTGTTGCACGCGTCGGACGTGTACTTGTGAATTCGGGGCGACATGTTGGCTGGCGTTTCGCGCCCTGACGCACCGTTCAACCACCCTGGCCATGGTAAGGATGACCGTTACCTTTGGAAAGCTCATTTATGGTGATACAGCTTGTAGGGGAGCAGGACTTAAAGCACATGCGAGAATGCCTGAATGCAAGTATCCGCGAAACAGCGAAAGCGAGGATGCGACATTAGTGGACAACTAATTAACGACAGAAACGAACGTCTAAATCCTGGGATCCTGGAAATACAGTTCGTTGATGGCGTGTATTTATCGTGCCGCAAAATAAATTATCAGTCGCGAAGAACATTAGCAGCAGCAATTCACTAGACGTGGGGACCTTGTGAATGAGTCAGATTTATTGCTGCGACCCGGAACTGGCTATGGAGTGATAGATACTACTTGTAGCAATAAATAATAAGGTGAAAAAAGAGCACTGGCCATGGCTGCTCCCGGCGATATCAATGGTGGCGTAGCCAGCACGTCTTCAGCGACCCTAACTACGGTAAGGAAGCTGGTGTAAAGATGTTGGTTTAGATATCCTTTCTTTCACCTTTAAAATTTCACGAAACGCATTGCAGGGGCCGGACTACTACACCTTCTATGACGTCTTCTTTTGGCGTGACGCCCCTGACTGGTACAGGAAAACATTTCATGCAACAGGTTTTGGACTTGCAGTGTGCACCCTGAAACAATACCTGAACAGGTGAGGCATCGTCGGGCCGGTCTCTTGCCGGACACGTCAGCCAACTAAAGGGGGGAGAGAAGGGAAACCGCACAGGATCGAAATGGCTGCAAATTTGTGTCCGGGCCCCGTACCCCTGAATCCCGGACCTTCTCTACCTACACACTATCTGGCGTTGTTGCTGTGGGGCCCTACGCAGGCACGAGCTGGAAGTGTTCCTCCCGCCTCGTTCTAAAGTCTTGCCTTCTTCACTACGATCGGGGTATCGAAACTCACAAATGCTCAAGTACGGCTTCCTGCGTGTTGGCCAGGAGGTGTCCGTCATCGCGGGAGTGTCAGGTGCGAGGGCTTGCGCCAGATTAGCCTTTGGGCTGTGGTTGCTTGGTAGTCGTGACAACCAGCTGGGTTCTCCTTGTTGCATGCAGCCGGTGGGTGTATAACACAGGCAAATATGGTTTGGGCGTGACTTAAGGGAGCTTTCGCCAAGGCCCTCATTTCCTGGCATCACCGGACCCTGTCAAAGTTACGTGTTAAGGAGGACGGACATTTCTGGGCAATGGATGAACCTAAGGGATGATGGCCGGAGTTGCGTCCGCGTTGGCACAGCCATCCCACAACCCGGCCGCCTCCGATTGGGGCTCCCGCCCATGCTGTGTGCTGTGTCTCGTGTGCACTGCAGGATTATATTACGCGGGGGCCTACTACCTAGGGGAGTTCCGGGGCCAGCATACATGGCATAACTTCGCCGCCAGCGGGGCGGCAGCTGGGGCGGCAAGCGCGTTGTGGTTGTTGCGGCCATTCCGTGTGCGGCCCCTTATGTTCGCGTCGGCCCTGGGCGCCGTGCTCGGGAGCAGCGGAGCATTAGCGGTGTCCTTGCTGGGGCAGCCGTTCTGGGAGGAGGGCCACGACTTTGAGGGATACTTCCTGGGCAGCAAGATCAACCTGAAGTCCAAATCAAAGCAGGCTGAGTCTGATGCGCAGGCGCAGTGAAGCTCGATCGTTGGGGGTTTGAGCGGGCTTTGAGAGGCCATAGGGCTGAAGGATGAAGGACTGTGAACTGGATGGAATGGGATGAGAATAGGGTTATCGTGTTGTGGCTTGAGCTCTTGCGCGTCGTGATGAGCCTGCTTAAGGAAGGTCCGTCCACGATGGCGGATGTCACCCACTGGGTGATAAGGGTCCATAGTGTGGGGCTATAGTGTGGGGCTATCCCAGCATTCCTAAGGTGTATAATTAGACAGTTTGCATCTTTAACGGTAATGTTAACAGTAATAACCTGGATAGCCATCGGTTGGAAATGGCGGGTATGGGTTACAGAATTTGGAAATGATGTGCAGGAAGTTTCATGGGACGCACTTCCCGTCTTTAGCAGTGTAGGAGCGTACTTTCATGCTAAGTACAGTAGTACCTATATAATGCTTGCGGCATTCATCTTGGCCGGACTGAGTAAAACTGCTATACGGGCCTCCTGCAGTAAGGCCCTGTCCAGGGTCCCTCCCAAAGGACGCACAGCAGCACATTTCTCTCTCTTTCCAACCTTCGAGGAGCCCGTAGAGACGAAATGGCCCCGAAAGGTATGACTCTCCTATTACTTGCTTTGGCGGCGCTACATTTTGCGGTCGAGGAAGCCAACTAGCCCTCTCTAGCAAATTTAACGTAGCTTCAACATTGAAGAAATAGATGCTCTTTTGAAATGAACTCAGTGCATTAGAACAGTCAGACTGACAATGGCTGCGTCTACGTGCAGGCAAGGGCGACGCGAAGGCGGTGGCCGCCAAGGCTGCTAAGGCCGTAAAGAAGGGTAGCTTTAAGAAGTCACGGAAGCCACGGTTCTCAGTTGTTTTCCACCGGCCGAAGACCTTGAAGCGGACCCGGGAGGGCAAGTACCCCAGGATCAGGTGAGCTTCAGTCAGTGGGTTGAAAGAAAATTTGTGAATGTTTTCCTCGGAGCTATTGTCTCAAGGCTTTGACACCGCCGGGTCGGGCACCGGCGGGGGCGGCGGCTGGCAGTGCCAAATTGGAGAGCTGCATCATCTTATGACGCTCCGCCAGCAGCGTCTTTCGTCATAACGGCATCTTTTGGCGAGCAGGCTTGCGTAGCTAGCACCAAGCCGGCAACATCGGCACGTGGCGGGAGCCGGGCCTGATGTCAGCCAGCATAAACTTATTTGCAGCAGCAGCAGCGTTGGAGTTAAATGGCCTATGTATGGGGGGTTCTGGCGTATGGCGCTGCGCCCTGCAGTTTGGGAGAACTGGCTCGGGGTGCCTAGCAGGGGCAAACACTGGGGGGGGGTCGCAGACCCAAGCATCACAGCTTTGCCCAAGTTGGGTCAACGGACGCATACCTTTTTTTCTAGCTGGGCAACGCATAGCGCACTCCGTGGATTGGGATGTTAATGTCGTAACGTATCCTGCACTACCCCCAATTGTGCAGCACGCCTTCGCTTCAAAAGCTTGACCAGTACGCTGTCCTCAAGTACCCGCTGACGACCGAGTCGGCAATGAAGAAGATTGAGGACAACAACACCCTCGTCTTCATCGTTGACCTTAAGGCCAACAAGAAGCAGATTAAGGAGGCTGTGCAGCGCATGTACGACATTCAGACCAAGAAGGTCAACACTCTGATCAGGTATGGTTTTGCTGCTGCAGTTGAGCACGAGCAGCTGCTATTTGGGGGAAATAGTCTTGGCGCAAGTTTATTGAGTTTATATGGTATCTCAGCGTTGCAACCCCTTGTCCTCCGCGCACAGGCCCGATGGGCAGAAGAAGGCGTACGTCTGCCTCACGGCCGATTATGATGCCCTGGACGTTGCCAACAAGATTGGCATCATCTAAAGCACTCGAAGGAGCTGGGAAGCGGCGAGTGGCGACTGCAGTATCGGTTGTAACGCTGTGCATGTGATTCCATTTGCTTTCTTTTCCGCTCCTTTTTCGCCAATGACCAACGAAAAGCTTCAGGCAGCCAACGCACCAGCAAACTTTGCAGACAGCTGTTGTATCAGCACTGGTTTGTATTCAGCGGCAACCTGGCTGGACTTTGGAAACCAATCACAGCAAGGGCGGAGGAATCGAGTGGTTACCGGTTACATAGCTATCGGTGTGGTGGTTACACATGCAAACATCCACGGAGGATGTCAAGGTGCCTTATTGGTTGAAAACACATACTGCAAAGGCAGCGCTGCTTGCCACGCCCACCAACTGGCTGCATTCGAGCCGTCCCGTGTTAATTGTTCTCCTATCCGAACGTTTCAAGAGCCGCAATTTCACGATAATTTACAGCGCACGCAGCTAATCGGGCATCGTCTGTCCACTTAATCCTGTCGACTTCTCACACCCCCATGTGTCAACGGCAACGAAGCAACCAGATATATCAGTCTAGCTATATATCCCGTACATCTCCCCCTTCCTTCTCTAAATTAGGTGGCCGCCAACTCCTTGAACCAGCGGGTGCAAATCCACTTGCTGCCCGCGCGAACGGGCTCTGCGGCGTGCAGAGACGCCAGGTCCTCGGAGCCGTCCACCAGTCGAGACCTGCGGAAGCAGATGATGCGATAAATGGTGAAGCACTAGAACTGAACTCAGCGCAGCATAGCCCCGCAGATTTTGCCGTTTGTCGAATGAAAGATTTGGCCAAGCTGGGTTACCCTCAGTCGTTCCCGGGGGGATGTTGAGGCTTTTGCATCCGTACCGCCATAAACCGTACTCTCATGTCGTGCCGGTACGACGACAGAACACTTTTTTGTGGCCGCAGCCGTAACGGCAGGGGATGTTACGTGTCGAGGAGATATGAAATAGTCAAAACCGTATGCCTTGGCCGCGAGAGTATGTCGGTCACCGCCTCAGCGGGAGCGGTGCTTGCACGTGTACGTGTCTGTGTTGAAAGCACTGATTGCGAGGAGGACTACACCGTGAAACCGTGTACTTATATTTATTAACGAGGAAAACGCTGAATTTGGCGGATCTAACCCATTTTTGAAATGGTAACGAGGAAAACGCTGAATTTGGCGGATCTAACCCATTTTTGAAATGGGGCTGCTGAACAGATAAAGCTTTCTTCGCCAAAGCGACAAATTTACACCCCGCACTTGGCCTGTCCGAAGGGGCCCTCCGGCGAACCAGGACTCCTTACCAGAAGATGACCGCGCGGCCCTTGGCGGGGTATATGCGGAGCCCCGGCCGCGCCACTCGCATTGCGTGCAGCTGGTACGTGAGCTGCGGAATGGCGTCCAGGGCGGGCATGGCGCGGGAGAGGCTATCCAGGGAGGGCAGCCCCGTCGACCTGGAAGGAGAGAGGAAGAAGCAAGAGGACAACCAAGTGCGTGTCTTCACGTGTATGGATGTGACGACAAGTAACCTGCTGTGGTGGTGTTGATATTCGACACAGTCCGTGCCCCTGCTGCTGCGCTGTAAGACGTCCTGTAAAATAGTAGTGGCGGAAGAATCCCGTAACTGCACAACGAGAAACAGGAGAGAAACGGGAGAAACCAAACCAACAACATCAACGAGATCTGTGCCAACAGCTACTGCCACAACACGGTAACGGATCGTTTCAATTGGAGGTCGTTGCAGGGGGTGCCGCAACCGTGTGTGTATGTGTGTCCCCCACTGACCGCAAGCGGGGCCCCCTGCCCCCTGCCAGCTACGGAAAGAGGCCTTATCCGCAAGGGGGCCCCGGTAACAAAAGCGGCATAACAAGTCCCGGGCTCACACACCGTCACACCGTCCCGGGGTCGGGGGGCCAAACCTCCTGCCACCGCCCGCAGCACCCGCCTCCCCACCCCACCTCGCATAATCCCCGCCACGATCTCTCATCCCCCAACCCGACCTGGATCTCGCGCGCGTGTGTGCGTGTGTGTGTGCGTGTGTGGATGTGGATGTGGATGTGTGTCCACACGCTACGTTACCTCATCACGCGTCCCCTCCCCTTCCCCCCTCCCCCCCTTCCCCTCCCCCCCGCCGCCGTCCCCCCACTCACTTGGGAAAGAACGTGGCGCCCCCCTGCGGCGTGTCCTCCAGGTATATGATGACGGTGGCGGCCCGGCTGATGACCCCGCCCGCCTTGTTGTCGTAGTGCTCGCTGTAGAACCCGCCCACGTCGTAACTCACCACCTGCAGCCACCAACACCATCACCAACACCAACACCAACACCAACACCATCACCACCAACACCAACACCACCAACACCAACACCAACACCATCACCAACAACAACACCAACACCAAGAACATCATCAACAACACCAACAACACCAGCAATAATAAGAACAACAACAACAAACGGGAATACTTGACATTTCTAAGTAATCTCAGACGAATTGGGCCGACGTGGCCGCTGGCACAGCGCCTCCCCCGCCCCCTCCCACCCACCTGCAGCGCCTCGCTCTTCACCAGCGTGGGTCTGCCGCCCCCCGTCACCTCGGTGCGCTCCAGTAGCTGCTGGATGAGCGCCTCCACCGCCACCACCTCCGCGAGCCGGGCTGAGTCACCCGTGAAGAACGTGGAGTGACTCACGCGGCTGGGGGTCTCAGCTCCTGACAGAGGCGGCCGGTGGGGGCCCGGGCGCACGCGCGCGTGCGTGTGTTGGGGTTTTGTTACCCTATGTTGGTTTTAGTCCACCCGAATTGTCCATCCATCCCCCCCGCTCCCCAACCCCCACCCACCCCACCCCTCTTACCCGTCGACACTCTGCTGCGAATGAGTCTTGGTTCCGCCACCGCCCTCAGCGCGTCGCACAAACATGCGGGCAGGAAGTCATCCACCAGCACAACACGGGGGCTAATACTGGCCTGCGGGGGGAGGGGAAGGGGAGGGGGAGGGGAGGGGGGGTGAGGATCCGACGTGTGAAATGCACCAACTGCCGTCCTTAGGTATGCCGCACCTAGGGAAGGGGGTGGGTGGGAGGGGTTGAGGGAGAAGGGGGGAAACTTAGGGATCGAAGGCCCCTGTGAACATTTGTACGATAAAACCACCACACACACACACACACATACGAACACGCCTCCCCTGGCCCAACCAGCCTTTTCCCCTTTCCGACACGAACACAAGGTATCTTACCCCCCCTTCCCCTTTCCCCCACCCCACCCCGCCTCACCAGCATCACCTCGCACTCCGAAACCGGCCGAATGCGCTCCAGGGATAGCAGGGGGCCAGGTGGAGGGGTAGGAGCCTGGTGGTTTTGCGGCTGCTGCAGCGGTAACTGCTGACCTCGTCCCGTACATGCGCGGTCACATCTTCCTGACGTACCGCCCTCGTGAACGCCGCCAAGACCTTCCTCCCCCTCCTCCCCTTCCCCTTCCCTCCGCTGCAGCTGCAGCTGCTGCAACTCTCCTCCTCCCTCCTTAATAGTACGGCAGCCATCACCTCCCCTCCCACCCCCTGGCGCTACAGCCGCTGCTGCCGCCCTCTTCCTGAGGTAGGCCGGCGCCACCCCCTCCCCCCCCAGCACCTCCTCCCCCTCCAGGGGTGGGTGCACCACGGTTACACACACCCGCAGCCGGCTGCAGCCCAGTAGCGCGTCGAGCTCCGAGGCGGACAGCAACCCCTGCACCCCCCACCCCCGCTGGCCTGGGCGAAACAGGTGGGACAGCTCCCCTGGCAGGTTGTGTGTGTATGGGGGGGGGGAGGGAGGGGGAGGGGAGGGGACGGGGAGAAGTTCGATAAAGGAGGGGGGGAAGTCTTAATGTCTGGGGTACCCTAGATAGTTGGTCTGGTTTCGGGGGGGAGTGAGGGGGGGAGTGAGGGGGGGAGTGAGGGGGGGAGTGAGGGGGGGAGTGAGGGGGAAAAGACTGGACGCTCCTCGTGGCATACTGCGCCACGGGTACGACAGTACGTCATAAAGAGTGGGGCTGTACCTCCAAAAAAACGGGGTTACTGTTCAGCTGGTCGAGCGCTGACTTCCTAAGTGTTGGTGTGCATAAATACACATGCGCACGGTGTTCCTCCGAAACAAAACCAACTCCTCTTTCCCCCCCCCCCCAACACACACACTCCTCCCGCAAACCCACCCACCACCCACCCACCCGGTACGGCAATCTTCTTGACCACCTCGCCCCCCTTGTCCACTCCCGCCACCTCCATCCGCCACGTCAGCCACAGCTCGTCAGCTTCCCGTACAGTGCCGCACACTGCTCCCCCCCCCTCCACCTCCCTTTCCTGCTGGGGCTCCCTCAGCCTCCTCCTCCCGGCCTGTACGTGTCCCGCTCCTGCCGCACCCGATCCAGTCTCGGGGCTCAAGGGCTCCGAATCCGCAAACCCTAACTCCCCTTCCCCCAGCTGGTCGCCTCCTCCCCCCTTCCCCCCATTGCGGTTGTTGTCAGTTATGGCGGTAGTTGAAGTAGTTGTGGGTGTGTGCAGCAGATAGAGGGACACTCTACTGGCTTCATGATCAAATAGGGCCCAACAGAGCCGCCTGGGGGGGGGGAGGGGGAAAGGAGGAGGGGGGTATGGCGAATGGGGTTTGGGGGGAGTAGCAGTTGACGATGACAGGTGGGTGGGTGGTCAGGGGGGGATGAGGT
>NW_003307646.1:136155-157309 GCF_000143455.1 Volvox carteri f. nagariensis
GGTGGGGGGGTGGGGGGTTAAGACGAACCACTGGCTAGTGAAGCGGAGGGGGAAGGGGCAGGCGCCGGCCTCTTCCCTGAAAACATGTTAACGATACGACATGGGGGTAGCGCGTGTGTGTGTGGTCGTGTGTGTGATCATCTTGCAACCCTCACACTCCCACCGCCATATCACACACACACACATACATACACACATACACCTCAAACACACGGCGCCCCCCAGCCCCCACCCATCCCCCGGGCCCCTCCCACCTGCCGCACCCACTCCTTGACCCTCCCCGGCATCCACGAGCTGTACGGAGCCCAGCAGTAGCAGCTGCGTACGGCCATCAGGAGGTGAGGCTGTAGCTAAAGCGCCGGGGCCGGCAGCCGAGGGAGGTGGCAGTAGCAACTCCCCGGAGGCTGCGGCCTCGTCTTCGAGAGGGGGTTGGGGCGGGGTGGGGTGGGGTGGGGGACAGTTATACATACATACACACAACCTGTAAAAACCACAACAAGAGTCGGTTAGGGGCAGGCAAGGGTGTACGCTTCCAGGAGCTTCTGTAATGCAGTTTCTGGTTTGCAGAGATGTACAACAGCCGTCTGCTGAGATGTACGACAGTACTTGTGAGTTTACACTCGCATAAAGGTTTGTATGTGCTGCTGGCGAAGCAAGGGAGGAAGCCTCAGGCGGCTCGGGATCCGGGGCCTGCCAGTGGTAGTAAGTACGTGGTGGCCACAAAATGTACGGCCTGACTGCATGTACGACAGTCACGGACTTCAGAACCTAAATAATAGGAGAGAGGACACGCGAGTGGGTGCCGCCGTGCCGCGTTACTAATCCGTGCCGTACCGTGAGCGGATGGGGTTGGCGGGAAAAGTATGTTTTTAAATCACAAAATGCACACGTACACATACCTACACACATACCTACAACATATACACCCGAGCACACAAGCCAAGCATACCGTCCGTAAGGAGCGGGGGCCCCAGAGCCGGGGTCGAGGGGGGGGCAGGAGAGAAAGAAGGAAACAGCGGGGCCGCCGCCGCCGCCGACGACGACGACGACACGCCAGTCGTACCGGACATCGACACTCCCGCTGCGGCCGCCGCTGTAGGGCCCGACGGCGGCGCCGCCGCCGCCGCTAGCAACAACGGCACGTCGCCACTCGTACCTCCCCTCCCGCCACCCTCAACCCCCCGACCCCTATCATTACTCGGAGGACACAGCGGCCCCTGCGGGGATAGATCATGCGCCGTTTTCCCACCGCCCGTACCGCCGTTGCTACTGCCGCTTCCGCCGCCGCCGCTGCCGGCGGCGGCAGTAGCCGCTGCGGCACTGGTCTCTCGATATCGCCTCAAAGCCCGGGTCAGGTTGATGTCATCAATCCGCAGACCGTACTGCAGGAGTTCCTGGGCAAGAAGCCGCGGGGGGCCCAGCTGGAAAGGTTGTACGGAAGTACAGGCAGCGGCGGCGGCAGCCGCGGCGGCGGCGACGCTTGGGGAGAAGTTGTGCAGTACGCTGGTTAGGCTTTCCACCGTTGGGGTGGTTGCCGCTGCTGCCGCTGTTGCTGCTGCACAGGGGTGGTTATTTAGTTTGGTGGACTTGGTGTCCGGGAGGAGGGAGAGGTGCGCCAGGAAGTCGAAACCGTAGTGGGGGGAAGGTGGCGAGGTGGAGGTGGGGGTGGAGGTGGAGGTGGAGGGGAGGGTTTGCTTGGTGTTGCTGGTGGGGGTGGTCGTGGAAGTGGCGGTGGCGGCGGTGGCAGCAGCAGCAGCAGCAGTGGGATCCCGGAGCGGCGCTTCACCTCCGCAAAGGGAACTGTAGCGATTGCCCATTGCAAATAATAAGAAGAAGACGAAGAGAAGGAAGAGAAAGAGGGAGAGAGAGAAAGGAGGCCTGCTGGGGCTTATGGGGTGGGGGGGTTACGTCCGCGTGACCAGCGCCCTTGCGGTTGCTTGCGCGGGGTTGCTTCGTTTGTCTGTATGTTGCCTGAGGATATGTCTGTTGACCTAAATAATAGGACAAATACAGTGGTTTGAAAGGGATTAAACGATACAGGAGCTAGGATAGTCGTGTGACTCCGCTGGCCGTATCGGCCCGGCTCGTTTCCGCGCGGCCACTAGAAAATGCAAACTAAAGAATGCCCGTAATGCAAAGAGCTATCCCGGATGGCTGCAGAAAGCGCTGGCTGGGTGTTTTGAACAAGGAATCGAAGGGTCCGCCACCGGGGATGGTGCCGCTGGGGAAAGCAGTTTTTTTGAGCATCGGAATGGTGGTACGGAGCGAGATGACGTGGGACGTCCAAAGGGGGTGAACGTACGGGGATTAGCAATGATGTATGCAGGTAATTGAGCTTGATGTGCTTCTTGAAGGAGTTGCGGCACAGGTTGAGATTTACGAAAGGGCAAATTCCTGCATGACAGAGCTTCGAATGACCCGCGGGACGCTCGCTCATGGGGGTGCATTCTCATGCATATTGGAAACTCTCTGCTGGATTCAGGTTACCACAAGAAGTTTTGTTAAGAATGTAAAAATGTGTTGTGGCGTGGCCCTGCATCAGACCGCGTGGCCATATGCCTCTCGGCTGACTATTGAAGGAAAGCATCGGAGCGTAACAAAGTAAAGGAGTCTGTCTGTGGAGTTAAATTATTGCGCAAGTTGAAAGCAAATATAGACTTGCAGACGCGCGTTGAGAACATGACGCACCGACACAGCCTTTATAGTCGCTTCACGGCACCCCATAGCACTTTTGCAAACCGTTCGACAAACTTGTCATTTCTTGAATTTACGGGATGCTTTCGGGCGCAAAGAGCTTCCAACCGTCGGCGCGTCTTGACCAGCGCATCGACACCTGACGCCGACCTTTCGCCGGAAGAAATAATGCGTCAACTGGTGGGTCCATCAGCTGCATAGTTCATTACTGGCATATCGGAGACGCTACCTGCTGATGCCATCTGCGATGCGCAGGCTGCGGAGCATGGTGTGCGGGTGGTGACTTCCTCCCCTTATACCTACTTCAGGGAGGGCCTCGGGGGGCGGTCCGGTCCGGGGAAAAAGGTCTTGGACTTGGATGCCGGCGAGAAGGATGATGACGAGGATGATGAGAGCTGGGATGATGCTGTTGCAGACTTGGGCAACCCCTGGGGCATGCGACCCCCTAGAGGTGGGCGTCCGCCGGGTTGGGGGAGAAGAGGGTCACACCTGTAGGAGACCTTTTGGGGGCCCGCCTGCCTGCCTGCCAGCCTGGAGGGGGGAAGGGAGGGAGACGGAGGGAGGGGGGAACGGGGGCCGGGGAGCTCCTTCTTTCTCCTCCCCACCCCCCTCTTGACAGGTGTACTTCGCCGTCCCGCCCCGTCATGACCAACCTCCCAGGTCCTCCGAAACCACATCCCTCAAACGTATTCGCTGTAATGCCACCAGATGACCCAAAACCGCACACTTCCCCTCTCCTCCCCTCGGCCCTTCCCCGCTTCCCTCTCCCCCATTTCCGATCAACGCCTTCCACCGCGCCACCCTCCACAAACACGAAACTGGCAAACCCCCAATCCATGCCGTGTACGGCCCCAGTGGGCCTTATGGACGACCAAGAAGAAGAAGTAGAAGGCGGCGATCAGCAGCAGCAGCAGCAGCGGCTCTCCCCTGGTAGC
This sequence comes from Volvox carteri f. nagariensis, assembly GCF_000143455.1. Lineage (NCBI taxonomy): Eukaryota > Viridiplantae > Chlorophyta > Chlorophyceae > Chlamydomonadales > Volvocaceae > Volvox > Volvox carteri. The sequence goes on from NW_003307646.1 coordinate 139,785, forward strand.
GGGGTGGCTCTCAGTCAGCAGTCAGCTGACACAACGCCAATCCCCCACCCCCACCCCCACCCCCCGACCGGCGGGCTCTACCTGGACCCGGCAGCCGTACCCCGAGTCGGTCGTAGGGAGCTGTGGGAGCTGGCGGGGGGGTGGGGAGACCCGGGGGACGGGGCTGATATGGGCGGCAGAGGGAGCGAGGGCGCCGTCGCCGTCAGTGCACGGATGGGCACCAGCCGCAGCAGCAGCAATGCCGGCGGTGGTGGAAGTGGTGGTGACGGGTTGGTCGATGGTTCGGCAGTTGGGGCGTTGGCAGCTGGGAGGGGCCGGCTGGTGCTTCTGGACGTCCGGGAGGGGGAGGCGGGGGAAAGCAGGTGAGGAGGCGTGGGTGGGGGTGGGGACTGGGAGAGGGGTGTGTACCTAAAGTGGCTATGTGGTACCGCGGCGTCGGACGGGGCCGTGTAGCTGCTGGTGCCAGCAGCAGGCAATGGTGGCTACGGTGTTGGTGTTGCTGGTGGCCGCTGCTGTGTCCAGCCCGGGAAAAAGGGGGCGGGGGGGCCAGGGGGGGGGCGCAGAAGTGCTGACCGCTGGGGCTCCGGAGAGCTGTGGTTAGGGCTGGCTTGGCGGGGGCGGCTGGGGAGGTGCATTGCCACGTCGTCCTCCCCCTTGGGGGCCCCATCCTCGGCCCCACCCCCCGCCACCCCCCGACCCGACCCGACTGGGACTGCGGGTAATCTGAGAGCCCCCCCCCCGGCGGGTGGGGTCGCCGCAATCGCCGCATGCCGCTCCCCGCCCTGCGGCCCCACTACGCTCCATTCGGGCTCCTCCTCCGGACTCACACCCCTCGCCCAACTTTATTCACCTCCCCCGTCGTACCGGCGGATTGCCCCGTTGTGTCCCGGACCCCCCGCCCCCCGCCCCAAACCCTTCCCCCCGCTAACGGCGCCGCCACGGACCGACCGGGCTCTGCGACGGAACGCCACTGCAGACTGATAGGGCCCAATGCGGCCCCGGGAAGTGAGGGGAGGGGGTCAGAAGGCGGATATCGGCTACGCTGGGCGACGGAGAGGACCGGTGCAGTGCCGTACAGGCATATTCCGTTAAGTTCGTTACGGCGGCCCCAGGCGGAGGCTCTTGCGCGTGACTGGGACTTCGTGGCAGTGATGGCAGTGGGGGGGGACTATCGGGCGGAGCAGGCCGTCGTACGGCTAACAAAAGTGTACGGGTTACGACGCGTGGTGCTGTACGACAGTAGCATGGAATGAGAAGGCGCTTTTTTGAGCGGGGTATTTGTGCTGCTGCTGCTGCTGCTGCTGTGCGCGTTACTAGGTGATGTCCCCATGGGGTGGGGTGAGGTTGGGTTGGGTAGGGGCCACGGGCCAAAGGTGGAGGTGGGTGAGGTGCAGAGGGAACGACAGCGCCGCGGATGGATCATGGCAAGTCACGGGAGCCGTACGGCGAAAGGATGTACAACCGTACTGACTACACGCCCCATTCAGGAGCGCGCACCCCTCCTCCCCCCTCCGCTACTCTACTCCGCTCTCACGCACCCCGGAAACAGATGTTCTTATGCACACTCCTTTCCGCCGACCGCATAAGCCCCTCCTGAGAGGAAGGGGGTCCCAGGGGGTCCCAGCCAGCAGACGTCCGTCACCGCACCACCTAAAGACCTTTATCAGCAACCGTACGACGCCGCCACACACACCCTAACCATGCAACGGCCAACAAAGTAACGGTGTAACCGACTAACCACCCCGCCAACTGAGCAGCTCCGTGACCGCGCTCGGGGATGAATGGACCCCTTCCCACCCTCACCTAACCCCCCACCCTCACGCCCTCTCAGCCACCTGAGTGGCTTTCAAGGGGTACTACCCCCCAAACCGCCAATCAGGCAGGCAGGCAGTGAAGTGAGTCAGTTTCATCAGCCCCCTCTCCCTCCCCACCACACACATACACGAGATGCTAAGGGCCCCTTTCCAGAAGGGCCCTACTTCATGGCCTCCCTCCCTCTCCAAGGCCGGACCTGTCACGCCCCCCCCCGGCCAGTCCGCCGCTGCTTGCCCTTCTGCTTCTTCTTTTTCCTGGTCTTCTTGTCGATGTACGACTGCAGGGCTCCCCGGGGCGGCTGCTTCCCTACCGCCCGCCCTCCACCGCCACCACCACCGCCATTTCGGGCAGCTTGCGGTCCCCGTCCCCCCGTCCCCCTGGCATCTCCACCACCACCACCACCTCCGGAGCTGTCCCTGTCGCTGTCGCTGTCGCTGCTGTCGGGACTTCCAGCAATACCGTTTTCCCTCGCCCCCTCCCCCGCCCCGCCCTCATCGCCTCCCCGGCCCTTCCCGGCGCCACCCGCCGCCGCCGCCGCCTCCTCCTCCGCGTCCGAGTCCGAGGACAGTCCCGTCGCCACGTCGTACTGGTGCTCAGTGATTTTGCCCTTCTTGAGCTTCTTAAGAAGACTGGAGTATGCGGGGGTTGGCGCGGCGGGTATTGGGGCGGGGGGAGTGAAAAGAGGGGACCGCGATCAGGTGCGGGTCACACGGGGGGACGCCTCCCTCTCCTCCCTCTCTGCCCCCCTCTCGCCTACCGCAGCTTTCCTTCCCAGTCTCCATCCCCCATTTTCCCCCACCCGGGGCTAACTCCACCATTCCGTCTTGAGTCGCCCATTTCTCCCTCCCCGGAATCTAAGAAGGTGGGCGCCTCTGACGTAAACTACAACACATTTAGCTAAAATAATAAACAAGGGAGAGCTACTTATGAATCAGGTAAAATTTCTTTCAACAACAACACCAGATTCTTTCATTTCTGTGTAAAGGTCATCACCTTCCGGAGTTCTTTCAATCACCACCATCCCCCTCCCAACCAGCCCTCAACCCACCCACACAAATATAGGAGCACACTGTCCCCCCTTACCCCCAACCCCGTACATTACACATACACACACACGCCCCTCTCTCCCCCCTGGCCCCACCTGTACTCCTGGTTCAAGTTGGTCGCCTCGTCAATGAGCTGCAGCTGCCGCCGCTTGGCCGCGGGTAGGCGGCACTCGGAACCCCCGGCGTCCGGGCCCCCGGGGGCCTTACGTTTGGCCGCCGCGCCGCTCCCCCGACCCCCCGGGGCACCTCCCGCGCCCGCTGCGGCTCGCCGCTGCTCTATGGCCTGCGAGCAACCCAGGGGCCGCACACACAACATACAGGGGCACACACGCACCCCGTAGCTTTACTTCATCGCCACCCAGAAGCATGTACGGCCTACTCCGATGTCTTTCTCCTCTATTTCCTTCCTCCTCTCCTTAGTTAGTTAGGACCAGGGCGCGCCGCCGCGTACGTGTGTCCCCCGTGTGTGTGTGTGTGTGGCCTTTGCAACTGCCCTCGCACCCCCCCCCCGCGACATCTCCCGAACAACACCCCCACCAACTCCCCGCCGCTGTGCTGCCCCGCCCCTGCTCCGCCGACATCCTTTGTCTTTTCACTTCACTTTGTTCCCGTGCGGTCATTCAACCTTAAGCTGCTTTCACGGGAAGGGTTCGTTGTGGGGCCCCCCGGGGGGGGGGAAGAGGTTGCCCTCATACCCTGTGCTTGTCGTCGTCGTCGTCGTCGTCGTCGCTCTATCTGCGATAGCAGCACGACCCTCTGCTCTGTCCGCTCGCCGAGGAGAAGGGAAGACAGGTTTCCTAGGTCTATCAGTTGGGACCTCAGGTACCCCCTCCTTGTCCGTGTAGTCAGTTCCAGCCGACCTCACCACCACCGCCACCACCACCTGCTCTTAAGTCGCCCTTCGCTTAACTGACTACAGGGCCGGCCCCCCCCCGGCTGATTCCTTCATATCACTCTCCTAACTGAGCATCTGCCTAAGAGAACCGTCAAGCAGCTCCGTCCGTCCGTCGTCCACAGATTCACTGGAGAGCTCCAGTGACGGACACGTCGCTGGTGGCGGTGGACTACCGAGAGCTCGATTCGGTGGACAAGGGGTTATTCGCCAGTGTACCGCCATCCATCCACCCACCCATCCATCGGCATTTCCCCCGCCCCACCCCCAATCGCGGCAGTCAGATCATTAAACGCACACACATACATATATACATACATACATACACACATACATACACACGTACAGCGGCGTTAGAGGGGATCCCCGAGGTTGATTACGGGCTTGTATACACATGCCGTACGGGGGAAGGAGTCACAAATCGTACGGGGTTGGTGGGGTTAGTTTGATGTGAGGAAGGTTACGGAGCTGTCGAGCTGTCGGGGGTTTCACAAATCATAGGATTACCGCCCCCGGGGCAATGGTGCGTGCCCCAACTCCCCAACTGCTGGCCTACACCCCTCATCACCCCCAGGCCCCCGCCCCCCGTTACACCGTACCTTGAGCCGTTGCTTCTCCCGGGGCTTATCCTTGTACGGCACTGTCATTGGATCCACTTGCGACGGTGTGAAGTGCTCCAGCCCCAGGGGCTTCTTCACGTCGGGCATTTTGGGCAGCCGCAGCAGCCCCAGCCCCCGGGCTAGACGACCCACGTTCAGATCCTGAGAGACGAGGGGGTATGTATGTATGTATGTATGTACGTATGTATGTATGTACGTATGTATGTATGTATGTACGTATGTAGAGGACGGCCGTTGCGCTTTGAGTGAGTCCAGGAGGTGTACGACACCGGGCATTGGTCCACGTCTTTGAGCAAAGCAGTGAAGGGAGGGGGGGAAAGACGAACCACACACGATTGAAGCTGCTGCCAGGTCAAGAGAGGGGGGGAAGGCGGGGGGGGGCAAGGTGAGAGGGGGGAAAGGGGGGGGAGAGGCAGCCAGATCCCCTTCCCAGCTCCCGCAACATGTCGTAACACGGTAGGATACATATCCGGTACAAATTCAGGGGGTCAGCACCCTTTCCCCACATTCCCCCAACACCCCTCCACACCCCTCCGTACACACCTGCAATCTGAAAATGAACTTGCACTGGTGCTCCTTGTACGCCCGCACGTATGTCACAAAGGCCCGAGTGGCGCCCTCCATCACCTCCCGCTCCCGCTCTGCCGCCCCGCGGAGCCAGGAAACCACGTCCCCCACACCATCACCACCACCACCACCATCAGTAGCAGTAGCAGTAGCACTGCCCTCCCCAACAAGTCGCCCGTTCGGGCTGCCGCCGGACGTGGCGTTGCCGTTCCCCACCCCGCCCTTTACTAGGCTCCGGCCCTCACCCCGGTCCGCACCCGCGCCCCCCTTTCCCTCCTCAACATGCGCCCCCTGCTGCTGCCCCTGCTGCTGCCCCTTCCTCTTCTTGTTTCTGTGTCCGTGGGGTTGTTCCTCGGGCCGGGGGGGGTCGCTGGCGGCCGCTGCCTGGGGGCCGCCCTCCCCCCGACCCGATGTCGGGGGCAGCTGGCTTGTCTCCGTGATGGGGATCTGCCGGGAGGGGAAAGGGGTACGTGGTTGTGTGTGAGCGGGGGAAGAGGAGAGGAGGGGGAGAGGAGGAGGAGGCGGGGTGTATGGTGTGTATGGCCCGGTATGGGGTTGAAATGGAACCCGTAGAGAGGGGTGTCCGACACCCTTCCCCCACAAATTGAATTTCTTTTCTTTGTTTTCAGCAGCAGCAGCAGCAGCAGCAGCATGTGTATAATGCCCCCTTCCCGCCCTCCCTGCCAACACTGCAGTACCCCCCCCCGGCCCCCAACACCCCCCCCCCGCCCCCCGAGGTACCTTCCTCAGCCGGAGGAACTCCAGGTAGGGCTCCTCGTGCGGCTGCAGGTACGCGAGTGCACTCCCCTGGCGACCCATGCGGGCTGTACGACCCACTCGGTGTACGAACGCGGCTGGATCCTGGGGTGGATCCAGCTGTACGACCCAGTGTACGTCGGGGATATCCAAACCCCTGGCCGCCAGGTCGGTGGCCAGCAGAGCACCTGCGGCGGGAGGGGGGCCGGGGGTGGGATGATGGTGATAGTGATGATGATGATGATGCATGGGGCACCATTCAGCTGACGAGACACAACGCCGGGAGGGGGGGAGAGAAAGGTGAGGGAGGGAGAGGCGGGGCATTGGAGGGCGGAGTAAAACCCGAGGACATTCCTCTTCGTAGTACTTGCTAGCACCTGTCCTTTTTCATTACTCTTACGACACATACATACATACAGGTTTGGCACCACTGGTAAGGCGCGACCATTGCCCCCGGGAGATCCCGGGATCGATACCCGTTAGGGTCAAAGTCCTTCCGATGGTGGAAGGCATTGCGCCCCTAGTTGATGGACGGTGGTGACCTGGGATAAAGTTAACCTGCGAGCCGACCAGGAACGGAGTTGGGCCGCTGTCGACCCGGCAGATTCCGTTGGATGCTGGTGGTGGGTGCGGAACCTGAGCGATCCACTGAGAAGTTGACTAGGGTGACTGGATGAGGGTGCCCCGAAATACCGGGGAAGGCAGGGTTTCGCAGGGTAGCTGCCACGGGCGAAGATACACCCCCCTGTTTCACACATCATACATACAGGCAGGTGGCTGGCAGAAGTTAAGGCCTGACTTCTGCTCCCGGAGATTCCGGGTTCAAATCCGCCTGCCACCCCCTCGGTGTGTGAGGGGTGTTGAACTGGCAGGTGGCCCCGGTGTAGGACGTAAGTATACCAACTTGCGAGCTGACCAGGAACTAAGTTGTGGCGCCGTTGATCCGCTAGATTTGGTTGGATGCTGGTGGTGAGTTGCTGCTGGTGGTGACACACTTTGTCCGTGCCAGCCAAAGAGACCTAGAGGCTGTGTGGCCCCGTACGGAGCCCCCACTGGTCCCGGAGGCCCCCCACCCATATACCCCCTCATAGCCCCCAACCCCTCCTCCCCCTCCCTCCCCCCCAAAACACACAGCACCACTACATCACCCCCGTACGACACGGAGCTGCGGCATTCCGACGACCTGGACCGCGGACGCCACCCACCGCTGCCTTGGCGCTCATCCGGGTACGGCCTGCCGTACTACTCCAAACGACCTCCTTCCCAACCCCATTCCCCCTAAACGTACACACACATACACAGTGCACCCTATCTGTTCCCCTCCGCCCCCCCCGACCCTACCCCCCTACCTGCCGACAGCTGCCGGAATGCCTCCAGCTCCCTCTCCCTCGCCGCCTGCTTCATGCGGCCGTGCAGCGCCCGCATCTTCACTCTCCGCAGCGCGGGCAGGCGAGGCAGCACCAGAGACAAGTAGTCCACGACCGCACACGTCATGGCGTACACGATAATCTTACAATTAGTGCCGTACAGCCGGAGGAACCGGACCTGCACGAGGTGTCAGCGGCGAGGTGGGGAACGGGGGGTTAAGGATGGGGGTAGGGGTTACGGTGGTCCGGGCGGGACGGGACTTGGGCCCCTCGGGGCAGGGGGCGGTCCACCAGAGGGGCATGAAGAGAGCGGGGGGGAAGGGGGGAGGAAGAGGACACGGCCAAACGGCCCACACCCGCCCCGCCAGGCAGCACCTCGCATATGATTTCCCCCCACCCACCCAACAAACCCTTTTCCCCCCTACCCCCCCCGGCAGTCTCCTGCCGGTGTACGGACTCAGAAAACCCAAACAGCAGCCTGACCCCCCATGCCCCTCCCAGCACCCGCCATACTGCCGTACCAGTTGCGGAATCTTCTCATCTGCCTCACACATGACGTATTGGATGCTCAGACTGTTGGGCGTCTTCTGCAGCCCGACCGCGCCGTCACCACCACCAGCCGCCGCCGCCTCCTCCAGCCCCTCAACCTCCCCACCGGCCGCCCCCACCTTCGCCTTTTTACCGCTACCGGCCGCCCCCTGCGGTGCCGCCGCTGCCGCTGCTGCTGCTACTGCTGTGACCGCCACATTCACCAGGACGGGGTTCCGGAGCCCCGCTCTGGCCAGCTCTTGCACCGCCTCCGTCTGCGTGGCCGAGAACAGTCCGGTCCTGCGCTGCCGGGGCAGTCGGGACATCACCGAGTCCAGCTGGGCGCGGAAGCCCAGGTCCAGTAGCCGGTCGGCCTCGTCAAGAACCAGGACCTGCAAGGGGGGGAGAGGGGGCGGAGAGGGGGAGGTGTGCGGTGTGTATGTGCTCAACAAGGTGAAACGAGGACGCGTACGACAGTAGGAGCCCTGAGGGGACCAACAAGTACTTCTTGAAAGAAAGAAATCATTGCAGAGGTTCAAAGCACCGACTGCGGGACAAGCAGTGGTTCGCCGTACAATGCCGTACCTCCAGGCGCTTTAGGTCCATGGCGGTGCATCGCTTGACGATGTCATCTATGCGCCCCGGGGTGCCGACCAGCACGTGCGCACCGCGGGACTTGAAGGCCGCCACGTCCTGAGCGGGGTCCCTGCGTTTGGAAGGGGGTCGTGACAGTCGCGGTGTACGTGGGCGGGGGGAGAAGACCGGTTGAGAAGCTAAGGTACGAGAGAGCATGATGAGCATGATGGTGAACTGGATGAAAGTCCGCACGTAATGATGCGTTTAAGGATTTTCCAAGAGGCTGACAGTCCCATGGGGCGCGCACTCCATCTGCCAAAATTTGTACCGTTTTCACAGCCGTGCTGGGTAATAGGTGCTACTTACGTTCCTCCGACCAGCAGCATTGATGTAAGGCCGGGCACGCTCGCAATTAATGGCCCCGCAACGCCATAAATCTGCTTCGCGAGCTCTCGAGTTGGCGATATAATGATTGCCCCAACCTGAGTTATGAGATAAGAAGAAAACAGAGCAGTCACGTGCCTTGACTCAATTTGCTTCGGTGGTAGCGGCCGCGAGACGGCATAGTTTCCGTTTTGTCATGGGTCCGACGTTGACTGCACCTGGTGTGTTTTCAAGGCCTCCTCCAGTCTTCTGAGCCGTTCGATAACTGGCAGCACGAACGCCAGCGTCTTTCCAGAACCTGTGCAAGCATCGACGGCCACATCCTTGTGGCCGCAGAACAGAGGAATTGTAGCTTCTTGAACAGGAGTAGTAGTATGGAAACCGAGAGATGTCAAGACGTCAACAGTTTCCCTTGAAAGGCAACCCAAGTCGGCAAACTTCTTCGGGCCGCTTAACGGCGGCGCCATCCTGCACTATGGCCTAAGGGCCCTGGCAGCTACATATCAAGGACCTATCCAGAAGTCCTTCACTGCACACACTTGCAAGTTTCCAAGCAAACGCAACACGTTAAGTCGGTTAAGTCGCGTTGGTTACAGCCAACGGTCGCCTGATGTTGCATGCCGTGCATCAAATCTCTGGTCGTGCAGCACGCCAATGTATGTAAAATCACCGGGAGAAAAAAATTCAATTTGGAGCGCACCAATCCAGGGCTGCATATTGACACTGCATAGCACAGCGTTGGAAACGCGCAGCGCATCCAAAACTCCCATCACACATTTGCCGGCTGGGGAAACCCGCACCATCATCACCGCGTGCTCTATATCTGTAGAGACTATCGGCCGTTGCATCCGGCGCATAATCTACTACGCGCGTCCCGGCAACTCTCCAAGCCGCCCCTATAAGTCCTTCTCGGCACATTCCTCTCCTCTCAACCCAGCAGCCCCTCTGACTGCACCCTCCGCCGTACGCATGAGCGCTTCGCTGCCCGCCTCCGCAACTAACTAACGGCCGTCGTCCTGCCTGCCTCGGACCCCCCGCTTGCCAGTGATGGGCACCACATACGTACAAGCAAACAAACAAACATACACACAGTCCGCACACACACACGCACACGCACACGCATACACATGCAACACTCATGCACACGCACACGCGCACGAGGGTGAGTATGGCCGCTACGAACATATCTATCGCTACAGACAGGCTTGCATATCCGCTGTCGCTCTGCCCCGCCCCGCGCGTCCGTGTGGTGACCTCCTCCTCCGCCCCACACTCACCCGGCATCCAGGTTCCCAACACACGTACGTACGTATGTACATACATACATACATACATACATACATACATACATACATACATACATACATACATACATACATACATACACACATACATACATACATACATACATACATACATACATACATACATACATACATACATACATACATACATACATACATACATACATACATACATACATACATACATACATACACACATGTAGTTCAGGCACTACTGGTAACGCACATACTTTCCTGGGCAGACCCCCACATTGGTCGGGAGTATCAGGTTTACGGATTGCTTTTTGTTGAGGTGCTACGGAGACGAGGTCTAGTTGATGGATTAAGTTTCGCGTGCTGATGTTGGTGGCGATGGCTGACCTGTCTCTACGGATGAGGAGGGAATGGGGATGGAATGGAAGAGGGGGGGTCTAGGTGGCAGGACCCACTGCTTTCAGTTGTACGGCGGAATCAACTTTCAAAATATATATAGTCCATGGCCTCCCGGCTTGACGATACCTCCGCACTCATGCAGAACTTGTAACTAGTTACACACCGATGCCCCCGGACATTCCAGGATCGACACCTGTCAAGATCGAAAATTCAGTTTCCGAATGGTGGAAGGTAAGACTGCCTCGAGTTGGTGAACGGTGATTACTTTGGATATAGTGGACCTGCAAGCCGAGCAGATTCCGATGGAATTGAGCCGCCGATGGTCCGGCAGATTCCGTTGGATGCCAGTGGTGGGTGCTAAACCTGAGCGATCCATTGTGAGAAGTCGGCTAGGATGACTGCCCGAGGAGGCGAAGGACATCCTTTGCTTCCCTTGTGAGGTGAGGTGAAATACAAGAGTGGGCAATTAATTCTGTGTGTCTGTGTAAGGGATATTAAGGTTTGGAATTGTTCCTCAAGTGCCGCTGCTGCTGCCGAAGCAGCTTGTAGTTGGAGGGGGCCCATCGCGGTGATGATGGTGATGATTATTAGTGACGGTGACGGTGGTGCTCCAGGTGGGGATGCGAAGACACACACACCTATATGATGTGCGGGACGCCCTGCGGCAGCTACCCCCCCAAACCCTGCCTTCCCCGGTGTTCTGGGGCACCCTCATCCAGTCACCCTAGCCGACATCTCCGAATTCAGAGAATTGCTCCCACCATCGACATTGAGAGAATATTGAACGATGAAAGGCAATCCAGCACAATCCCAGATTGACAAATGTTCCATTGACATTCGCTGTTGCATCTGATGTACGAGCCCCGCCAATCAGTCTATTGTATTATGCAGGCGTACCGGTATCTGTAGTCCGTTAATGAGCCCCTTCCCGGATTCGAGCCGGGGTCTTCACGGCCACAACGTGATGTACTAACCACTATACGACAGGGACTTAGTGTCTTCTTACTAATGCGCTTACCATATGATATAGTCAATCTGCATCTGTGTGCGTCTGTGCGTCTGTGTGTCTGTGTGTGCGTCTGTGTGTGTATCGTTACATATCGATCCAGGCCAGACGCTGGCCAGGGGGGCCACCTAACCGTATACCCCAACGGGAACGACCACCGAAGCACTCCATCACTGGAGGCAGAGTCCTAACCGTTCTCCCTTATCAACGCAAGGCGCCGTCACCTGTTTGAATCCTCTAGCCAGCTACATACACACCAGCTCAGATGCCAAGCGACCTCCGTTCCATCGAGCGCATGCTCTACAGCTGCACAATCTACCAATGCACTCACACCGGTGCCAATCGCCACCCTATCCTTGCCAATCCTCCACCATCTGGTATACAGCCTGGTCCAGGCCTTGGTGCATTTTTCTAAGCAGGATTATACCTCCGCTATTGCTCAGCGGCCGTGTATAGATCTTCATGGTGAGAGCTCCCCCTCCAGCCGCCCAGCGCACTGGAGGAAAACCCAGTGTCTCAACCCAGCATTCGACACCCCGACCTACTTCACCCGGGGGGGAGACCCGGCGGAGGGATCTGAACCCACATCCTCCGACTGACTTGTGTGTGCATGTATGTTGTTACAGGGTGGTTAACTTCGCCAGCGGCCCCCTTTCCCGGGGCAGTCCCTGCTCTCCCCTGCTAGAGGGGCACCCTAATCCGTCACCCCATCCGACTTCAGAATGTATTCGTTGGGTTCGGCAACTCACCACCAGCATCCAACCAAATCTAGCGGATCAACGGCGCATCAACTTAGTTCCTGGTCAGCTCGCAAGTTGATATTATCACGTCCTACACCGTCCATAAGATGGGGGGCCACCTCCCATTTCATCACTCCTCAAACACCCGAGGAGCCGGCAGGCGGATTTGAACCCGGGTCGACTGGGTCGACTGGGAGCAGAAGTCAGGCCTTAACCTCTGCCAGCCGCCTGCATGTATGTATGATGTGTGGGACAGCGGGGTCGTATCTTCACCCGTGGCCGCTACTTGGTCAAACCCAGCTTTCCCCGGTATTTCGGGGCCGTCATACAGACAGACAGACACACAGACAGACACACAGGCAGTCACACAGGCAGTCACACAGGCACAACTGTCCACTCTTGTATTCCCCCTTACAAGGAAAGCAAACGATGTCCTCCTCTGTCTCTCCCTCCCGGGTACTGCAACCCCACGCGGCAGCCCTCCCTTCACCCCCCGCAGCGGCGCAGCAGCCCGTTGTATGCGGCCGCTGCCCGGATGAACGCCTCCTGGGCTCCCTCCTCGCGGCACTTGTCCGGGTGCAGACAGGCCGCCAGGCGGCGGTAGGCGCGGCGGACCTCAGCTGCAGTGCTGCCCACCGGCAGCTGGGGACGGGAAACAAGATACGTACATACGTACATACACACACAGGGTGTAGAGGGGTGGGGGGTGGGATCCAGGTGTAGGGGTAGTGGGTTAGGGCGGCAGGGTGTCTTGGGAGGCGGTACGGCTGTACGAGGGGCGCCAACGAAGCGCTGGGTGGACTGCTGGGGACTGCTCTACCTAACCTGCGAGCCGCGCCCCAGTGGGAGCCCCCACTGGGGCTACACCCCCCGTGGGGCAGCGGCTCCGACCGGGCCCTGCCCTGCCCTGCCCTGCCGATAACTGACGAAACACGGCATCTGTTGCAGGCCGCCACCCAGACACGCGATGTCTACATGTGTAGATGTTTGCATGTACGTGCGAACGCGAATACCTGCCCATCGAGACAAATACAATATACACACACTCTTGCTCCTTCACCTGCCGGTTGACGTTGAGCCCTAAGACCGCTAACTCATTGCTGGCCCATGTGCACGAACGTGTGCTGCGCTTTTCTCCCCCTCCTCCTCCCCCTCCCCCTCCTCCTCCCCCCCCCTCCAACTGCTGCGGGTGCTGTATCCTACCCAGCTATCCACCCGGCCCCGAGCCCAGCTCTCCCCCAACCTCTCCTCCCCCACACACACCTGCAGCACCTCGTAATCCGATGCAGCCCTCAGCACCCGCCGAACATCTTCGGGGCCAGCCAGCCGCGTGGATGGGCCCGACCCGGATCCGGATCCAGCCCCCCCCCCCGCCGTCGCGGCCCCCTGCTCCCCTCCCCCCGCAACCGATGACGCCTCCGCCAGCGCCGCCAACCCCCGGCTTAGCTGCGCCCTGCGCTGCTCTGCCTCCGCCCGTTGAGCTGCCTGCAGAAACGGGGAAGGGAGACACTGTGACAGACAGACAGACAGACAGATAGGCAAGGGGACATGTATGTGACCCGCATTTCGAGGAGAGGACCACACGACGGGGAAGCGGGCGGGAAAGACCCGGGACTTGCGACGGATGGTTGGGTGGGGAGGTGGGGTGACTGGACGAGGAGGACGGGGACTTGCCCTCGGGGGGCTAGGGGGTATCAAAGACCCGCCAGCGATTGGACAGTTGATGGACAGTTGATCACGCAGCACATCATGGGATGGGGTGATTCGAAACCCGTCGCACTACTCCCCACAACACCTCACCGGCCCGCCCACCGGCCCGCCCACCGGCCCGCCCATCCCTCATCCCCATCACAGCCGCACAACTTAACACACACGCACACATGCACACACACGCACACGCACACACACACGCACACACACAGAGCGGCCGCATCCCAGATGCTGTTGGGTGTTGCCCTGAAGCTGTCACAAACACGGGGGGGGGGGGGGGAGGGGAAGGGTTTGCCAAAACTGGGCCGAGCCCCTCCCGCCCCTCGCCGGCCCCCCTTCCCGGGTTCCAACTTGGAACTTCCAAGGGCAACCTACCGCCACCGCCACCGCCGAGCCCCTCCGGCCGCTATCCCCCCGGCATTCCTCCGCCCTACCCACCTTCTTTGAGAGCTCTGCTGCCTGTCGCGCTGCCTGGTCGTACTGTTCGGGGAGAGGAGAGGGGGGAGATAAATGGAACGACGTGGGCGGGGAGGTGGAGTTGATGTAGGGGTAAGGAGGGAGCTGGGGGCCGAGGGGGTAATCACAGCCAAGGTCAGTCAATGAAACAAGTGCCAGAGGAGGGGAGGGAGAGGTGGGGGAGTGGGGTATGCCCTTTACACAATGATGCCCCCGGAGGTTCCGGGATCGAGACCTGTCAGGGTCACCGATGGTGGAAGTTAAGAGTGCCCCTAGTCGAAGGACGGTGGTGACCTGGGATAAAGTTGACCTGCGAGCTGACCAGGAATGGAGTTGAGCCGCCGTTGATCCGGCGGCAGATTTCGTTGGACGCTGGTGGTGGGTGCTGAACCTGAGCGATCCACTGAGAAGTTGACTAGGGTGACTGGATGAGGGTGCCCCGAAATACCGGGGAAGGCAGGGTCTGCCGGGTAGCGGCCGCAGTGTGAAGATATGACCCCAGTACCCCACACAACATACCTGCTTGGCCCTCACCGTCGCCTCCTTGGCTGCCAGCCGCCGCCGCAAATCCTCCAAAGCCGCCTCCGTCCGAGCCAACAGAGCTACCGGGTCACCACCGCCGCCATCGCCACCAGCACTAGCAGTTGCACCATCGCCACCACCACCGCCACCGTCACCACCGCTGCTCTCAGCTGGCGGTCGGTGTCCATGTGAGGTCAGTCCTGGGCCGGGAAGGCAACCCCACGCGGCGCCCGAAAAGCCACCCGCAGCGGCCGGTGCTCTCCCCGCTGGGCTTGCAAATGGGGCTGACGACGTGGCTGAGATGTGGGCCGAGATGGGGCTTGTGGAAGTGTGTGCGGTAACGTCGGGGCCATGTGCGGTGGGGAGGGGGGCCGGCCCAGGGTGTCCGGCGGGGGCCCCCCAGGCGCCACGCGGCGGGATTCCCCGGCTGTTGCTGGGTGCTGGGGCAGGGGCTTGGGGTCGTAGGTCGGCAGCGGGATGGGACCTGGTAGCGGCAGGTGCTGGAGCACCTTCGTGCCGCGGACGCTTGAGGGGTGGCTGCTGGGGAGCTTCGTGTAAGGCGCATGTTGGCAGGAATGATGTAGGCCTAGGGCCTACGGTGCGGGTCGCGAGATGCCGGGGAGTCGCGCCAAAGCCCGCAGCACCTCCAGTGTCCATGTCGAGAACCGCCGCGCTGGTAGGCGCATGTGTCGGTATCGAGAGACTGAACGTCTGCGAACGTGGTGATGGCTGCAGCTGGTCTGGAAGGAGGTGGGCACTGGATTCCGGAGCCGGGCGCTTCGCGGGCAGATCAGCGCCTGCTTGACGAGAGATAGGGCGGGGCTGTTGGTGAGGCGTGTTGCTATGCCTTTGATTTTGGGGCTGCGTGGCCGGGCCGGGCTTGCCAGCAGCGCCAGCCGAATCATCGCCGCGACGCCAGACAAGTGCCCCCATGCTGCAATATTCTCTTTAATTAAAGTAACACGTGTGTCATGACAGTAAAAATACTTTAAATGTTTCAGCAAAGGCTGCATTTCCCCACTTCTTTTCCCCTCGAACCGTTACTAAATCCGTACCGGCATACCGCTTTCCCAAGTTCCTTGGTTCCCTCGCTCAATTCCACCGTCAATGGACGGAAAATCTTACTATGTCATAAATTCAATAAAGCACTAGTCTTCATCCCCCATACCAAAAAATGCTGAACAGAAAACGAAAGGATTGACACCTGCGTGCGTGAAGTATGCGTTGCAAAAGCACCCAAACGACAGTTGTCGTTATAAGCGCATTGCTTGTGTTCTCCATATTTAAGGAGGCTGAAACCAACTCAAATCCGGCCCTTAACGCATTCTTTTCCGAACTCGACAACAACCACGATGGCGCGATTGACGTTAATGAGGCATCACAATTCATTGGTGGTAGCATTGGGGGACAGGAGTTTGACGAGCCACAGGAAACAGCGGACGCAGCAAATTCCTTCCTACACAGCATAGATGGTGGCGACGCTGGACTCACCGTGTCAGTCGATGAACTTGACATACATCTCCACTCAGTGCTGAGCGGCGTCCGCGCTTGGGAATGGATTCGCCACGGTGTTGGCCTACCTCAGTATGCAGATGCGTTCAGGGCTCACTCCATAACGCCGCTGGATTTTCCGATGCTGGTCCAGGAGAACGGAAAGATCCTCGAGGAGGAACTCGGGGTGCGTTTAGAATGAGGTTAACGTTCGGTAATTCGAATTCCTGGACCGGGGAAAACATACACACCCTTACACCACGTTGCGGGGCTGACGATCACCGCGCTGCTCCAACACGTGATGCTTTAATAAAAACACTGGGATCTGCTTGAGGATCTGTGCCGCAAACCATCTCCGAGCGCGGGCGAGGGGATTGATGCACGGGGGAGGGTGCACAGCCGTACAGACCCGTGTAAGACGGACCAGTCGCAGCAAGCCCCCGGTCAGCACGGGGGCGGCAGAGAGCGGAGCTGGGTGGGGTGGGGGAGTTGGCAAAACACTCTCCGCAGCCTCAACCCCACTGATCAGTGAAACCCCTCCCCTCTTCATCCCGGTCTCCCTCTACCGGCCCCATTCCACCACCTCGCAACCGCGCCGAAGCCACTTCTCAGCCAGCTTGCCGAAGGCCACCCCCGCTCCCGCATGCAACGCACCACTCGGCGGTTGGCTGCACTGCTGGCTGGCTGCTCTGCTCCCCCTTTGTGTCCCTCCCCCGGCCCCCAGGTACACAGCCCTTTCCATCGGGGCAAGGTGGTCCGGGCCATTCGGCGTCAGATCCTAGGACTGGGGCGGCCGCCCTCGGAGCCGCAGGTGCGGACCATTTTTGAACGGGGCCCCGCCGAACCCCGGGCCCTCTCCCCGGGGGGCGAGAGGAACCAGATGTCCCCTGGTTGAGTCCTTTTCTTTCCCCCGGCCCCCCTGCCACCCGGCCCCCCTCACCTCCCTCTCGCCCTCCTGCCCTACTCAGGCTCTCACGTGCACCACCACCGCCTTTCCCCCGGTGACCCCCACCGGGGCCGGCAGTGGCAGTGGCAGTGGCAGCGGGGGCCCGGCTCCCGGCAGTCGGGCCGCTGTGCACTGGTCCCCCCCCGCCCACCCGGGGGTGCCCCCCCTGCACCGCTACGTGCTGGAGAGGGCGGGGGCTGACGGCCAGTGGCGCCAGGTGGCGGAGCTGGACGACCCGGAGCCGGCGGCGGTGGCGGTACACCTGGAGCCACCCGCACCCGCACCCGCACTCGGGGCAAACATGAGATCCAATCCAATAGAGGCGGCTGCGGCGGCGCTAGCACCTGGCGGGGCCGGGGCCGGAGGCGGGGGCGGCCTACGTGACCAGGAGGGGGAGGACGTGGGGGTTTCTGGAGGGTGGGGGGGA
>NW_003307646.1:157416-208495 GCF_000143455.1 Volvox carteri f. nagariensis
AGGTGGGGTTTGGCACGGCCGCAGCTGCGGGGCGAGTGCTGTTCCGTGTCGCAGCGTGGAACCTGTACGGAAGAAGCCCGTACGGCATTGTAGCGTGCCACTTAGAGCCAGTGCCGCCGCCTGGTTACCCGCTGGTGGCAGCGCGGGATCCGGCGAATGGGACGAGCGAGGGGGCGGCGGCAGCGGCGGCCGCGAATGACCGTGTGGCGATGGCGGTGGTGGCGACGGCGGCTGCCCAAACGAGGGGCCAGCAGCCGGCGACATCCCGCAACGGCGGCGGCTGGGGCTGGGGATGGGGCCCGGATGCCTCGTTTGCGTCCGCATGTCGGGGACCCGGTCCCGGGACCTCCGAGGCCGCCGCATGTCCCGGGGGCGGGGGGGCCGAGCTGCGGACAGGCTGGCAGCAGGCGCTGCCGCCGCCGCAGCTGCCTGGCGCCGCCGCCTCCTCGGACTCAGCGCTTCAGGCGCTGATACAGCGGCCACCGGGCCCTGCCGATACCGGTGGCGGTGTCCGGGGGCCCGTTACGGCCATGACACAGGGCCCCTGGTTGGCACCGCCTACCCGCAAACCCCAGCCTCAAGCCCAGCCCCAGGCCCAGCCCCAGCCTCAACCCCAGCCGGGGGGGACCACAGCTCTTCGTTGGTGGAGTTCATTGCTGCTGGCGGTGGTGCCCTGGCTGCTGAGGCTGCTGCCCCTGCCGCTGCTGCGAGGGGCGATGGAGGTGGCTCACAGGCTGGTGCTGAGGGCGCAGGCGGCGCTGGGCTGGCAGCCGCCGGAGAGGCTCATGCAGTCGCCGAGGGCGGCAGCGGCGGGTTCGGCGGCGCCAGGGATGCTAGATCTGAACCCCTCGCTGCATCTGACACCCTCCAGCAGCGTCCCCGCCCTGGCGGCAGCAGCCACAACAGCGCAGAGCGCCGCTGCTGGGTCTTGTGGGGTTGGGGGGGCGGCAGGCGGTGGCGTGTGGACGGGGGCTAGGATGGGAGCTGGGGCTGGGGACGGCCTTGGTGCTGGCGGAGGCGGCGGTGTACGGAGCTCCGCCTCCGGAGCCGCGTGGCCTGCGGTAGGTCCAGGCGGGTGCAGTACCGGCGGGATAGACACTGTTGCTGCTGCTGCTGTGGCGGCTGCTGCCGCCGCAGCCGTTGCACCTGCTGCTGCTGCTTCGTCGTCATCCTCTGTTGCTGCTGCAACGGCTGCGGCTGCGGCGGCCGGGGCGGCTGCCTCCGGGCCAAGTATTCGAACCCGGAGCAACTGGCTGGAAGCTGTCTTTCCCATGATGGCGGCGGCGGCGGCTGCGACACAGGGTACGGACCCAGTGGCGGTACCGCCGCGCTCGTCGCTTGGGAGCGGCGTGGCGCCGTACCGACCACCGCCGGCAGCGGCACCCTCGCCGTACGGGAGCCCCGGTAGCGACATTACTGGGGTGCAATACATCTTCGGAGGGCTGCAACCACCACAACCACCACAACCACCGCAACCGCTGGCACTGCCGCAGGGCCCCCGTCCCGTGTCCGCCTCTCCTCCCGCTCCTCCGCATCGCAGCACCAGCGAGGGGGACATCTGCGGGCTGGAGGACGCCGCCCGGCCCTCCTACATCACGCGGGCCCCCCCCGGCCCGCGCCCCTATCTGGGCCCAGCGAGTCCGCCGCTGCTCTCCCACCTCACCCCGCACCAGCTAGCGGCCTCCGCACCCTCCCTGGGGCTAGGGCTGGGACCCGTGGGTCGGATGGGCCCTACGTCCACGACGGGTCCCCTTAGCTCGATGTCCGTGAGCGGGTCCTCCCGGGGTGCGAGCCAGGTTCGGGGTCTTCGCGGGGCGGAGACGGAGGGGGACCTGTTGGCGATGGCGGCGGCTGTGAGTGGCGGCGGCTGTGTGTCGGATCGGGGCCGCGGCAAGGTGTGCGCAATTCCCGGCTGCGGTCGGAAGCTGGACTTGCGACACTACCGTAACTACTTGCGGCGACATTACTGCGGCCGCTGTCAAAGGACGGTGTGCGGCCAGCACACGGCGTACAGGTGGGGGGTGGAAGGGAGGGAGGGGGAGGTAAGGGGAGGGCCGTGCGGGCGGTAGCCGGTAGGGGAGTTGAAGGGCCACCTCTCTGCTACTGGAGGTCCTTTTCGTAGGATGCGTGACCATGGTTGCTGTGATGTGGTCTGGCGGGTGGTGGTGGTGGTGGCGGCGAACTGCACCGAATGCACGTATGTATGATACAAGTATTGGTAGTACACCACCACCAGCTGCCTCACACCAGCACCACCTGCACGTTGGTCAAAATGGGTGCGGTTGTTGCGATTGGAAGCCTGCAACACTCGCCCGTCGAGATTGGCCCCACGTTTCCCTTGTGTGTCTTTGCTTATTCGATGCTGCTGGTGCTGCCTCCCCCTCCCCCTCGCCCTCCTCCTCCTCCTCCGCAGTCCCCATGGTCCCACGGGCTCATGCGACCACGTGAGCCGCTGTGTGTGCACCTCCTGCTTCACACACTTCAATCCCGCCTACCAGCTCTTCCTGCTCAAACACAACAAGCTGCAGCCCGGCAGCGGTGTGGGGCCACAGGAAGCAGCAGCGGCAGCGGGTGCAGGGGCTGCGGCCGGGAGTCGGCGTGGGAGCGCGAGCGGGAGTACTGGGGCTGGCAATGGGGAGGACAAGAGCGCGGCGAAGCTGCTCTGGGAGAGGGCAGCGACGAAGCTGAAGGCGGTAACCCGGTTTCGCAAAAGAGGAGCAGAAGGGCAAAGCGGCGGGTCGCAGGCGCTCGAGGGCATCGTGGAATAGCGTAGCCCCAGTAATGTTTTTTCGAGTCGTACGTCATGAATAAGCGCATGCAGCTTTGTGTTTCAGGTTGCTTAAAAGCAAGATCTAGTAGGCCTTGCGATGTTCCCTTTAAACCTAGCAGGCTGTTCTATGTATTCTAGCTGTGATGTTGTTCCATTTTTTAGTTTCGATTGCAGAAATGCAGTTGCGAGGTTATCCTAGCTGACCGCTCCTCTAAAATGTTCAACTTAATAGTCTATTCAGATGCATTCAGGGACTTTTGCAGAATGCAGCACAGGCATTTCTGTAGTTTCGAGACGAACGGCGGCCTGTAGACGAGTTGCGCCGCACCGAGCTTTATATGAAACAATATGTGATAATCATATCAAGCAATCCCATGGCAACACGCGAGGTTTTCTATTGTGTGCATCGGCTTCGCAGACTTTTCTCCCCGCACAGCTTCTTACAGCAGCCATAAGCAGGTCAAAAGGCGTCGATGACCTGTCTTTTACGTGTAAAAACAATTGGGATGCGCTTAACCACATCCACATATCGGCGGCGTTGTCCGCGGCCGTCAAGCTGCCTGGTACGCGGACGGCAGCGTCCGCACCCCTGCTTGACTCGCTCGCTGTACGATTTGCTCAAACACTTCCGGACGCCACAATTCGCGAGGTCGCGACCGTGCTCTGGTCCCTTGCCAAATTGGGCCGGCCCGCGCCGCATGCGCTGCTGTCGCACATTCTAGCAGCCCAGCAGCGCGGCTTTATGCTGCGTACAGCCTCACCCCAAGCTATAGCCAACATGCTGTGGGCCCTCGCCACGTGGCGAACCCGCGAGCCGGAACCCCTGCTGTCGCTCGTGCTGGAGCAGTGCTACCGTGCGCTGCCCGCCTTCCAGCCACAGGACACCGCCAATGTGCTATGGGCGCTGGCACGACTGAACCACAGCGGCGAGCCACTGCCGCTGCCGCCGCCGCTCCTGCCGGACCTATTGGCCGTCGCCGCGACGCAGGCCAGCGCAATGACCCCGCAAGGCCTCGCCAATTCGGTGTGGGCCTGCCACCGTCTACGGCACCGCCACGCCGCCTTGCTGCGCGCAGCAGCTGTCGCCTTCCACACCCAGCTGCCCGCCGCCAGCCCCACGGATATAGCGCTCATGACAGCCAGTCTTGCCCACCTGCATTTCCGCTGCCCAGCTCTGCTGCGTGCGGTGGCAGAACGATGTTGCGGATCAGGATCGAACTGGGGACCTCCAGATACGGCGCAGTGGACCATAGCTCCAGATGGGGTTCGGGGTTCTCGGGAGGGCTCCTGGAGCCCACTCAGCCGGCAGCGGCTCCTGTGGGCCTTCGCCACGTTGAGGTTCCGCCATCCGGCCGCCGTACGTGCGCTGCTGCTTGGGACTCGAGGGCTCCAGGACGCTAAGGAGAAGGAGGAGGAAAGGGTTGAGGAAAGTGACTTGTTGGGAGGAGCTGGGAGCTGGGAGCCCGGGGGGAGTGAAAGCGGCGACGAGGAGGGGGGAGATGGTTGCGGAGGCGGCGGTGGGGGCAGCGGAGCCATGACGGCATCCAGCTTGATCTGGTGTCTTGCCAAGCTGGGATGCGGTTCCATTGCGGGGCCCGAGCAGCGGCTGGTGCTGGCGGCGGCGGAACGGCTATGGGCGGTGCGTGAGTCTGTGGCGCTGCACCACGCGGCCATGGCGGCCTGGGGTCTGGAGCAGCTGGGGCTGCGCCAGCAGCGCCTCCTGAAGCTGGCATGCGCGCGGTTGCAGGAGGCCCTGGAACGATCCTACACATCTCAATCCCGCACATCCCACTCATCAGCCTCGGCCTCGACCTCCCCCTTCCCACACGGCACCGCCTCCGGTACCAGTCCTAGTCCTGGTCCTGGTCCTGGTGTTAGCTCCGATGGCGGGCTGAGCCCAGAGGACCTGGACGCCGCCGTGATGGTGCTCTGGTGCTTGGGCCGCCGGGGACCATTGACGGCGCCAGAGGCTGTAGCGGGAGCAGCGGAGGCAGCAGCAGCAGCAGCGGAGGCAGCAGCAGCAGCAGCGGCTGAGACTCGGATCCTGGACTTCTTCTCGTCTGCTGGCCCCCGCCTGTTGCCCCGGCTCAGTGCCCGGCAGCTGCCCCGCGTGTGTTGCGCCTACGTGCAGCTGGGGCGCAGCGACGGGGGGGTGCTGGGGGTGGCGGCGGAGCTCCTGATGGGCGCGGCGGCTGGCGGCGGCAGCGGTTGTAGTGGCAGCGGTACCGCCGCCGCGGCTGCTGCTGAAGTAGCGGTTGGAGCGGATGAGGATGAGGCGGGTGGGGAGGGGGAGGAGCGCTGCGCTGGTGTGAGCGGCAGCCCGGTGCGGCTTCAGGCTGGTTTAGGGGACGATGGTTTCGGGAGCGAGTACGACTACCGGGGGGCCCAGTGGGGGCTCAGCGGAGAGGGGGCGGATGAGGGGGAGCTGGTCTGGGACCTGGAAGGCGAGCAGGAGGAGGCGCAGGAGGCGGGTGCCGCAGGTTTCAGTCGCAACGGAGGCAGCAGCAGTAGCAGTAGCTCTGGCCGTAGCGGCGCCGTCAGGGGCGGTTGTGGGTGCGGGCTCCTGGATCGATTGCCGCGCAATGGCCTAGCCATGGCGCTGTGGGCCCTGGCGTCCTCCGGGTTCGCCTCCCCGCAGCTGATGCAACGAGCTGCAACCAGGGTGGTAGGGGAACTGTTCCCCCAGCTGCCGCCGGTTGCGGCGGCGGCAGCAGCCAACGTAGAGGCGCCAGCCGAGGTGCCGGCGGCTGCAGGATCCACCGGCTGCGTGGTGGGGGCTGCAGCCGCGGCGGCGTTTGGACGGCAGATGGTGGCGGGTGGTGCGGAACGTGGGCGGCCAACCCCACCGACACCGCAGCCGCCTGCAGCTGGGCGGCCTAGTGTGGGGGCCTCGCGCTGGGCGGCCCTCATCCTCTGGGCCTTCGCCGCATCAGACTGCTACAATGCCGTGCTGTACGATCATCTGCTGTCGTACGTGATCCGCAGAGTGTCACGGCTGGGCCCCGGTCGCGTGGCGATGGTGTTGTGGTCGTGTGCGGTGGCGGGTCACTACCGGCGGGACGTCCTGGAGTCGCTGTGCGGGGCTCTGCGGGAGGACATCAGGGTCCTGCCGCCAGCTAGCTTCACGCAGGTGTGTGTGTGTGTGTGTGTGTGTGGTTTGTACCCACGCGTACCCATATATGCATATGTACTTTTGCGTGCGCCTGTAATGTTTTGTAATGTGCGTGTGCGTGTGTATGGTGCCACTGTTGTTGCGCTCGCCGGTTTAGGAGGTTGGGGCTGCGGTTCACGCGGTTCCATGGACTTTGGAGCAGTGGTGCTTTATGTGGGCTGTGTGTGTGGGGGGGGGGTTTCTCTGGGAGCCGAGTGTTCGAGGCGGGTAGGTTCACCCGTCCCCGGATTACGAGCTCCCCAGGTTGCCCGCTCCCTCCCCGGGCCCCACAGCTGCACTGCCCGCCCGGGAGACTTGCCTCCCTTCCTCCGGTGAACCCCACCTGCACCTCCCTCCCGCCCGCAGGCCAACTGGGCCGTCGCGCACCTGTCCGCGGGGCTGTGTATGAGCTGGCGGGGCCCCGCCACCTCCCACCTGGCCGCCCTGTGCCCCCAGCTCACCCCCCACCAAGCCGCAGTGCTGCTGTGGAGCCTGGCAGTGCAACAGCTGGTCAGGGCGACGCAGGACAAGCGCAAATTTGCGGCGGCGGTGGACTTGCTCCTGGCGCAACTGGGTTCCGCGGTGGTGGGGACGAAGTCGGAGGTGCAGCTCGGCGGCCCGGTGGGGAGTGGGGACTGGGAGGGGGATGCCGGGGCGGCAGCATCCCGGGAGCTGAGTCGCGGGGTGCCAAGCGGGGTTGGCGAGGGGAAGGTGGGCGGGGCGGTTGTAGAGGCGTTGGATCGGGGCCTGGAGCCGTGTTTGGATCTGGAACGAGATCTGGATTCTCCAGGTGACCGGATCCAGGCGGGTTCATGTCCCCTGGATCCCGGAGTGGCGCTAATTGCTGCGGAGGCTCTGGCGCTGCTGCTGGCCAGCCCCCACCAGCGGGTGCGGCAGCGGGTGGAGGCCTACCTGGCCCACTGCGGTGGTGCGACTCCGGCCCTACTCCTGCCATCACACATTCCGCCGACGTCACCGCCAGCACCAGACCCCGGCCCCCCAGCATACGGAACTGCAGCACCTGGCGCTGACGGCAACAGCACAACGGAGGCCGGGTCGTGGTCGGGAGGATGGAGTGCCGGCCGCAGCGGCATGCAGGCGCCCGTCCCCACCTCCACCAGCTGCTCGGCGATTGGGACCGGGGGATTACTCGTGTCGCAGCTGGCGGCCGCCTGGCAGCATGCGCTGCAGCGGCGGCACCCGCAGCAGGCGGCGGTGGCGGCAGCTGCCCGGCAGTTGGGCTACTCGCCGCGGCTGCTGCGGACCCACGGGTCTTTCCCGCTGGCGCTCCCCTGTGCGGTAGAGCTGCCGGATACGGCTCCAGGCCCGGTAGTGGTGCTGCTGGCCGATGAGTCCGACTTCGCGACCAACGTTGTGGGGCAGCCGCTGGGCCCGCTGTTCACCACCGTGCAGCTGCTGCGGGTAAGCGGGTGGTTGAGTGTGTGTGGCGAGAGGAGGGAAGGAGTTAAAAGAAAGCCCTTACAGCCGTTGTCCCTCAGCTCAGCTCGCTGCCTCAGCCAGGACCCCATCGTCCGCACCGTTACCCCGTTATTGTCCATGTACACCGTACTGATGAGCACATCCAGATCACGATGCTGTGCCCCATTCCCTCCGCCGCCACGCCCTTTGCCGCACCTGCAACCCCATGTCCCCGCCTCCCCTGCACACGGGCCCCTACGGCAGCCGGTGCTTTGGACGTTGTCGGCAGTAGTTAACCTTCTGCTCCTTGCATCATCTTCATCTTTATCATCTTTATCATCATCATCATCATCACAATCATCATCACAATAATAACAGTAATAATAGTAATAATAGTCATAACAATGATATTGATTATAATAATACATCGTTATCAACTATAATAATTCCCCCCTCCAGGAATGTGGCTGGCTGGTTGCGGTGGTAGTGGCGCCGCGGTTCGCTGCTCTGCGGCATTCGCCTGCCCGCCAGGTCCGCCACCTGCGGCATCTGCTGCTAGCGGCAGGCGTGAGGGTGAGCGTAGGACCAGGAGGACCACCAACAGCAGTAGCAGCAGAGCATGTAGGAGCTGCAGGACAGCTGCTGTGGTAGCAACCACACAGTGTTTGCTACTGTTAGGAAAACTGTGATAAGGAGGTTAGAGCGAGTGCGGTACTAGGACCAGGATTAGCTAGCTGGGCACTAGCTGGACGCAGGATAGCGCCCGCGGCGGACGGCAAACGTGTATGTGCATGTAGGACTGTGAAAATGGAGGCACCGAGTGGTGCGTGTAGAGGTGCGTGTTTGTGAGTTGAGCTGCGATACTGACACGATATCGTAGGGTTGTGAATTTCGAAGTGGGCTGAGCAGGCCCCCCTGCCGACACAGGGCTCTGTTGGGCCCTGCGCGGGGACCCAACGAAGAGGAGGGAATGGGGGGTAGGACCTGAGCACCGAGCTGTCCTGCCGTGCATTCCGTACGGCTGGGTTTGATGACCCACTGCAGGACTACCCGAGTTTCCCCCCGGTACTGGCATCCTGCACGTGCTGCAGCGTGAGCTAAATGCATTTGTGCTCAAATGCAAAAAAGCCTGAAGATAAGTTTACAGAAGTTTCATACCATAACTGTTTGATAAAAGGTCTTTTTATTTTACCAACCACGTTTTACCAACCACAAAACCTAAATCACGCACATGCGCAACACACCATCCAGCCGACTCTGTTACCAAGTTTCCATCTGTCTACGACAAAAATCGCACAAATACCGCACCGTAATCCAATCAAAATCCACAATCCACGCGCAAGTCTCACCGTATGTGTCCTAAACCCTCTAATATAACATAAGCGATGAGGAATAGGTGATGCTAGATTGTGCATAAAGATGCAGTCACCCCCATTTGCCGACTCAATTCCGATGCCTTTCAAGACATCCCAGCAGCACGCCGCACTCCGCCTTGTCCAGGTGATTGATATGTACAACGGCTTGGTGAAGGCCTCCAGAAGGAGGAGTAAACCCCACCTGCACCTTAGTCCCAATTTCCCCAATCTTCATCAAGCTCTTCCTCTGCTAGCGCCTGCGCTGCGCCCTTGGCCTTCTGCACATTTTTAGGAACCTTATCCGACCCCGGAACAGGGGCTTCGGAGGCCCCCGTTTCGACAGCGGCAACCGAGTCGTCCGTCGCGGACGGCCCAGGGACATGCACCGCACCGCCGCTCGACCGGGTAGCCGGGCTTTCCGACGGCGGCGGAGTAACATCTTTGGCCGGGCCTTCTGCCGCCGCAGTGCTGTCAGAAGATGGTCTCTGCTGAGCATTAGACGAAACGACGCACCACTCCTTGGTGCTGCTATCACTGGCAGTTTCCACGTGGGACTCCGCCTCCAACTGTCCACCGTCCGCTACTGATGCGCTCCCGCTGGTGCCGCCGCTGCCAGCAGTGGTGTCCCCACCGGCGCTCTGTGACTTGCGGTCCAAGTCTACCGGTTCAGACGCGGATGCTGTAGTTGCCACTGCCGCAGCTGCAACCCTGGCCACAGCAGCTTGCTCTAAGTCGTTAAGCTCGCTTACCCCGGCCTCAGTTACGCCCGCCGATTCCGACGCAGATGGCGACCGCGGCTTGGTTGCAGAAGCAGAGAGGGTCCCGACGGCTACCTCTGACTCCGTCTGCGCGACTGGCGCAGGTGTCGCTGTCGGACCAACGTCGGACGCGGTTGGGCAGGAGGATCCCGCAGGAGGATTACTGCTTGAAGGCGGCGACAGCTGCACCTCATCCTCATCGCCCCAGCCCAGAGGCACGTCATCCTCCTGCAATGTCTTTGCACGCTGCGCAAGCTGCTGCCTTTGCTCCTCTTTCTGCTGCAGTTTGTGCAGTCTGTGGCAAAAGGTTGTGTGCAGCGAAACCCGTGGGGGAGCATCAGCAGAAGATAAGCAACCCCAATTATTCCACCGCCGAAGGGGGAAGCCCGAGCTTCCTATATGCCATTTCAGAGCATCAAGCCCGGGCATCAAAACAATAGCAGCAATAGCATTTACACATTACGCGGTAGGGTGCATCTTCTCAGTACCAATGCAAGGAAGTCTAAGAAGATAATGCGCTGCAACTCGTTAATGTGGCCGCTGCAGTACCTACGGATCACACTCGCCAATTGCGGCGGAATATTGGCTTGCCCAAGACATAGGCCGACGAAAAGCTTTCGAACGCAGAGTTCTTACCCGCATGAGAACTGGGCCTACATGCCCCAAAGTGCCCAGTGACAGGACACCTTGCCAGTATGCTGCGCCATCGAACGGATACACCCACGTCCAGACGGGCACATTCAACAGACCCTGCAAACCCGCATTGAGGCCATCCAGCCCTTAACCTAAAAGCGTAAACGCTGATCACCGCCAGTGAGTAGTTGCACGCCCCGCCTGACTCCTATATCCACCCTGCGCACCGGTAGAAGTAGCGGTTCCAAAAGTCATCGTATTCCACAATGATGGGCACCAAACGGGACTGTAGCTCTGCCATAAAGGCGTTGTCCGACAGGATACGAGTGATATCCGCCTTGACGCCCTCGAGGCTAAACCCAGCCTTCCACCGCGCGTAGTCCTCAGCATCATCTGGCTCATCGCAGTAGGTGCTGCTGTCGCGCTGCATAGCCGCAACCTGCCGAATGCGGGATTTCAACGCTGGACGGCAGCCATCCTTGCAACATAGGACTCAACATTCATACGCTTTCATATGGCAAGATGCTGAATTTGCACAAATCGTCTGGTAAGGTCTGCAACACAGAATCGCGCGAGGCCCCTGCTAACACGCATACCCAGGTCGTGTGCTCTGTAACCCGTGACTGCGCGGGACACGACTGTTAATGGTGTTTGTGAACAAACAAGGACCTAGCGAGGTGCACCAGCGGTATCGCTCCAGCTTTTATCGCTGACTTCCTAGCGGTGGAGTACGTACCGCAGAAAGGCGGGAGTTTTCATGAAGACGGATTGCGATAGGTCATAGTAGTCTGTTGGTGTTTTACCGTACGAGCCTTCGTGAGCTGACCTTCAGCAACGGCTCGCTCTGGTTCCCGTTATGATCAATTTGTGAAGGTGTCCCTTTGTCGGGCCTATTACCCTCGGTCCGTCTAAGGGATGCAGCGACTGCTTGGCGATGGCTGGGTTGCAGTGAGCGTGGCTGGGCTGCGAATGCCGGTCGGATTAACAACTAACCGACTGCGGTTCCCAAATGGGTAAACCGTTGTGCGGTGTGGGTTATCTGGTGTTGGTAGTTGGGGAAGCTAGGTGTATCAGTAACAATCCCGGACTTCCCCCCCAATGTACGTCGCATCACACGCACCTACCTCAGCCTCGAAGCGATTGTACTTCGCCGCCGCTGAGGTAAGCTTTGCCGTCGAAGAGCTTGCAGACTTGCCCCGTGCAGCACGTTTGCCCTCGCGTGACGCGGCAGCAATTTCGGTTTCCACGCCCTCCTTCAGCTGTGAGCGGAAACAAGGGTGGGGAAAACCTGGCACACGCATACGTAACACAGATGTGCAAGCTGACGCATACCTCATCGATAAGCTCCTTGGTTCCCTGCAGCAGCGACTTGCTTAAATGTGCGAAGACGACGCCGACACCCTCGAGTGTTTGTCCCACATCTTTCGGTAATTGAACTTTGGTAGGAAGGTGATGCAGAGCCTCCTCGGCCTGGAGGACAATGTCAGTCTTGACAAGATTGCTCGCCGAAACGGGCTGTTTGCAACGGCAAGACAACTAACCTTCTCAGGCAAATGCACCACTTGCTCGGGAAGATGCTCAACTAGCTCTGCCGTCTTCTCTTTCAATGTCTTGGATTCCTCCCCAACTTCGCGGCTGAAATGGCTCAGCTCAGTCCGCCAGTCTGTATCAACCACGCTCTTCACCAACTCATCAGCACGAGCCTTAACTGTGTTCGTCACCGCTGTTGCAACGCTCCATAAGTTCAGCAGGGAATTGGTAGCCCTGCAGTCCCAAAACCTAATCTAGTGACTCCAACTGCAACAGGCCAGCGACGTGACGATGCTTTCAATAAACTCACGACGATGTGCTGGCATCTCCTGCATTTTCCTTCGATGCGGGCCCCGTGCCCTGCACGAAACGTGGAAATATCGTGGCTCGATGCGCAATTAACTCTTTCCGACACAGCCGAACATTTTCACCTTGTCAGCACTAGCTGCTTCTGTCTCTTCTGGAAACAACGCATTGAACATGGTGCTGTCCAAACGTCCAGGTGTTGCTCTGGTTATACGCAAAGATTAAGGCTAAATGTCAACATTTACAACGAAGACGAGCAATTTCTCATTTGCGATGTATAGCTGGAAAAACAGTAATGCGAACTTGGAGCAGCACCAAACGCCGTACTGTACGCTTTGTCCACCCACCACCCTTGCAGCAACGCAAGACGCTGTAGCTACAACAGGAGTCTTTAAATTGCCTTGGTAATTTTGTATTGCATTACGAACTTTGAAGTTAGGAAGAATGATGACTGACAGGCGCGAGATGGCTGTCATTGCGCTACCAAAATAAGCCCTGAAGCACCAAATATTCTGCAGTGTTCTTGATCTTCTGGAGGACCGTCCTGTCATTTATCGCCAGCTCTGACGGACACAGGGAACGGCCCTCGCACAATATAGACGGCGTGGTCCTTGGACACCGACGGCGGCGTCCGTAATTTATACAGACCGTACCACAAATGGACGACGGGACTTTCATAGACGTGAGGGTGTCGTACGGTCAACCTGGCAGCAAGGCAGGAGGCGTGGTCAAGAGTTTGACAAGCTTGCCTGTGCGATCAGGAACATGGAGACCGCCGTCTTCGGGACACCGAGTTCATTCTGCCTGTAGTGGTTGGCACCTGCGCTTGGTGGATGGGCAAGAAGGTAGTTAAGATAGCGCAGCATTAGAGCGTAGCGTTGCGATGTCTTTGTCTCCAATAGGCTTCCGGGAGGCGCGTCCACATATCGCTAGCGCAATGAAGCTAGCGCAATGAAGGATAATATTGCGGAAAACACGGCGAATACCCAATTGGGGGAGCGGGGGATTGGCAGCGGGGCTTAGCTGGCGCACGCGTGATGGTGAAGATACACCTTATCGGGTATGTATTATGCATGCCGAGCGCTCTGAGGTGTGAGCTGCTTACACCTTAGGTCAGGCGACCTGAGGGAAGCATTGGGGATGGTGTGGGTTTGCCGTACCGGCAACTTGTTTGCATGGCCGCCTGGATCCTGTCAACCAGATGATCACGGCACATGTTGCCCACCTGCCACTAACGGCACTAACCAGGGGCTAGGTCGGGGAACATAGCACACGGGCGTATGGATGATTGCGTCTTGTCTTTTTCACCGGGCCTTTCCACCTGCGGTTTTCCGTATGCCTTGCTCCTGCGCCTCTGGCCGCTTTGCTTTTACCACACCTGTACTGCCGCCCGCCTCTCACCCCCCGTTTCCCTGCAGGCTAGCGATACGGTCACCCACCGCTGGACAGTGTACCTCAAGTCGGCTAATAATGAGGACATCAGCCATATCGTGCAGAAGGTGAAGAACATGACCAGCCCATGGGATGGGGTTATACCGTTTGGCCGATGTGGGGTGGACTGTGCGAAAACCAATCATGTCTTCGGTCCATAGGCGAAGGGCCGAAATGGTGTTATCCATTTCCTCCGTCTGAGGCAGCGTCCGGCTGTTAGATAGTCCAGTTGTGCTTCAGTAGAAGTTCCGATAGAAGCATGCAACTAGCAGTGCTGCGTTGCTGTCCAAAGGCAGTTCAAAATAATTGTGTTGCGAATTCTTCACCAAATTAAATGCTCTCAGCGGTTTAGTCGCTTCCTTCCTTCCTTGCAGAGTTAACCAGATCCCGCACCTTGGTGGTCTGTTATGGCGCAGGTGACCTTCGAGCTGCACCACACGTTCAACAACCCGCACCGAGTGGTGCTACAGCCACCGTACGAGGTGACGGAGCAAGGCTGGGGCGAGTTTGACATCAATGTTACGGTGGGGGCCCGGCGGCCGACAAGGTCATGTGTCTGAAAAGTCGGTGATGCTTGGAACACGTCCGGGTTGGGCCACTGGGGCCACGCGGCCCTGTTAGACACCGGGTTGAAAGGCCAGGGCAGAGCGAGATGGATCGCATAATGGCTTCTGACGACGGTTTCCAAAGGGACCAGTGGCGCGGGTTAAAACTTGGGGAAAGGAAGTGAACGTTAATGGTGTGCTTTAATGATCTAACCGGGTGCGCCAGCGCATTTTGTATCAGTCACATCTTGACAATCGGGCTGATAAGCCGATACGAAGCCATAGGGGCATCTGCTATCACGGATGACCCCTGCCTACTCTACCCGTGCTCGATGCCGTGTCGTATATCCTGCCTTGCCTTGTCCGACAGCTGATCAAGCAGTGCTGGCAGCTCGTCCTAGCGCAGTCTTTTTGCCGCTCTGGATTGCCGGATCTACTTGGTGCGGTGTATGCCATCCTGGCGCCTTACCGAGTCAGCCAGACGATCGAGCTGCAAAGTGCAAACCCCGTGCGGCGTTAAGGAAGGAAGCGATTGCAGAATATCCCGAATGTCCCGAGAGGGGAGCGAGATTCGCAGAAATCTTGCGTGTGTTTTCCAGCTTAACATAACATATGCCATGGAGTCCCACGCAAATCATGTATTGTAAGCAGGTGCTGCCCGAGCCCCACGCCTGCCGCCTCTCTTTCCTCGCCGTCCGCAGCTGAGCTTCACGCCCGACAGTCGAGAAAAGGATGTATCCATCCTGCATCGGCTTAAGCTGTACGAGAATGAAAGCACACCCAATACGACGAAAAAGCCGGTTATGAGCGAGGTATGTCAGTGTGCTGGTAGGGGCCTGCGCAGTCCCGCGCAACTCGTAGCAAATTACCAGCTCGGCTTGGCCGGGGCAGCTCCCTGGCAAAGAGCTGATCTTAGAACGGTCTTGACGCATTTGTGCCGGGATGCTGATGTGGGGCCTGTCCTGTGTAACGGTTCAGCTGTGCGACTGTGCAGCGTCATGCCGCTGTACATCAACACGGCCGTGTAGGTTAATGCACGGCAGTGACCTTGGCACTGTGCCATGCACCGGCCTCTATGTCGATTTCAAGCAAGTTTACTTGGATTGAATTCGGCTCCCCGTTATCGACAGAAGCCATTGAGGTATATCGATGCCTTTCACTTTTTTTCCGGCGGTCCAGGTGTACGAGGAGCTGGTGTTCAGCGAGCCCGTTGAGGCCTTCTTTAGGCGAGTCACGTCTACGATGCCGCGGCCTGCTCCCGAACTCAGTTGCCAGCCCTACACGTCGCAGTATGACGAGCGGGAGGAGCTGGATAAGCTCAAAGAGTGCCGCGCGCGGGTGGCCGCCATGGTGTCGGACGTGCGGAAGGACTTTGAAGGCGTGCGCTAGCTACTGTGGGACCATACCTAGTCGGATTGGATGCTATCCTTGGCCTGTCAGTTGCTAGCGCCGATACCTAAATGTCTGCTGCATGCAATAGCTTAGTGCCGTGGGCGCGTATCCCGAGATATTAACGTGACATGTAGGGGGCAGAATCCTGCATTTACTACCCTGCAAATAATTGCTACCCAGGTATGTTGGCTCTTGAAACGAGCGCAGGCCCGTCAAGTTTACGGGCATCATGGCTGTGATTGTCGTTTCGCGCGCCTGCAAGGGGCAGCCGGTGTTGTTGCCAAGGGGAGTTCAGGATGTGAGCATACGTAGTCAACCACCCGGCTGTTGCACTTGGCCACGCGGACAGAGGCATTCCTGCGGTGGACTTAATTGTTCGTGCAGTGAGTCCAACCTGCCAATTGCAAATTTATATGCTTATTCCGTGCATTCGCGTATCACGGGCGCCACAGCAGTAAGATCTGCGTGAACTTGGTGGCGAAGGCGAAGGCGTTGTTGACGGCCGGGTTGGCCAGATGGTCGTTCAGGTTCTCAATGGGCCCCTTGCCGGTCACAATGGCCTGCACGAAGAAGCCGAACATGGAGAACATGGCCAGGCGGCCGTTCTTGATCTCCTTGACCTTGAGCTCGGCGAAGGTGTCCGGGTCGTCAGCCAGGCCCAGGGGGTCGAACGACTCGCCGGGGTACAGCGGGTCCAGGCCCTCGCCGGCCGGGCCGCCGTTCACACGGTAGCCCTCCACCAGGCCCATCAGGATCACCTGCGCGGCACGTGAGCAGCGAGAGCGGGGGAGAAGACAGCGGTCAATACGGATAAGCAACACGCCATCTAACGCGTCGTCTGCTCGCTTGGGGTTACGCTGCAATAAAACCAAGCTGGATAGGAAACGAGACACCCAGATTCCTGGATGTGCGATATCGCACAATGCTCACATGCCACAAGGCTCAAACTAGGCATCCAAAGCCAAGCTGAATGTAAGAGCGCGCAAAAGGCAGGGGAGCTTACCACAGTCAAGCGCTGGCAGAGAACAGCTGCCGCGCCTCACCTTGTTTCACCTAGCCAGCTAACAAGTAAGGCGACCGGACACATTCCTAAGCATGCAGCCACGTCCCTCCCGCCCACCTGGCACGCCAGCGTCGCGACGATGTTCTGAGCGTGCACCAGCGACGGGTTGCCCAGGTAGTCCAGGCCGCCCTCCTGGAAGATCTGAGCGCCGGCCTTGAACCACACAGCCTCACCGAACTGCACGCCGTTCTTGGACAGCAGCTCGGGGGTCAGGCAGCCCAGAGCGCATGGATCAGCTCCAGCTCGCGGTAGCGCTTGAACGTCTCCGGGTCAGCGGACAGGCCGGCAGTGTCCCAGCCGTAGTCACCGGGGAACTCGCCAGTCAGGTAGGCAGGGATGGGTGGCCAGTGCGCCTCAGCCCGGGGCAGTGGCAGCCCTTAGGCAACGGCAAGGCACATCCTCATGCCGGTACAGTGCCATAAAATGTGAACACCGAAACCAACCCTGCTGCACCCTGCCACGCGCAAGATGTATATCGTGGCGGCCTTTACCCGCCCTTACCATCATTACTTCATATCTGCACTTCTCAACGTTCCTTGTGCTCTTTCTCTGGCATCGATACATTTCGCACATGCGCACCAGTTGGGGACTATATGTGTACGAAATGTTCAATACCGGCACAAGAGTACACGGAACCCAGCCAGGCCACCTTTTCAAAGGCCTGGCTTGAAATTTTACCGTCTTTTACAAGTCCTTTCGTGCTGCATGGGAACGCTAAAAGGATAGTTACATGGAAAAAATGTCACACTTGCGTAGTTGGAAACCGCGCGTGAGACCCCAACAGTTGTCTCGCGCGAATGTGTATAAGCGCACGATTTATTTTGGGGGCTTGATGTGAACGTCACCGTACTATCCCATGTCATGGCAAACCTTACGAGATTGTCGGCAGGAGCGCGCTTGAAAATCACTACCCCCATACTTGACCGCAAGGCCATATGATGGCATGCATAGCAAAAAACACCCACGACCTTATCCAAGCTCCTGTACTCAGACCATTCAGACCCCTGCCCAACCTGCGCCCATCTTATGCTTGTGCCCAAGGAGGACTTGTGGCAATGAGGGCTGTGGCCGCAGTGCACCCACTTCAGTAGCCCTCATTCTTCCCCCACGACGACAGACATGAGGCCTGTCCAACGCACCGAACGGGAAGGAGCAATCATGGCCAGCGGTGGCCACAATTGCAGCAGTGGCCAGTAGGGTTACGCCTATCCGTGCACTAGATATGCATGGAGGCAGTCAGTGAAGCCCCGCCTGCACACATACGCCCAATCAATGCTCTGCATGCTAACTAAGCACTGCGCAAACCTAGGACCAACAACAATAGAGCACACTTTTAAAGCATTCGACTCGCAACGTCGACATCCCATCAGCATTTAGCTACAAGCCGGCTCGTCACGCGTCACGTCGGACCACCAAACCCTCTAGGACCAGCCCACTCCCTGGGCCTTGCTGACTCGGAGGTCACAGTCCGCTTTCCGCCAGCTTTAAACGACGTTCCCGCGACAGCATTAGTCCTGAGCCCGCACCTACTGTCGCTGACAGATCTAACGCTCCCGGTGGCATAGTCGTACTGCCAGTGCCGGTCCTGGGGCTCCCAAGGATCTGAGGCTGTGGCGGGGAGCGGAAGGCTGCTGTGCTCCCTGCATCCCGCCCAAAAGGCTGTAACACCCGGGAGCCTTCCGGGGAAGGCGCAATAGGCCCTATGCTGGACAGTGATGGCTGGCTGTACACACTGTACGTCTGACGGAAGCTGCTCTGCAAGCCTCCGCCGGTGCTGGTAGCGGGCAATGATGCGCGTGGCTCGATGCGGCTGCCTGAAATAATCCCAACATACGCGTGCGGTGGACTACCGTCTGGGACAACTGGAGTCAGCACATTCGAAGCGACTGCAGCAATGGTGCTGGGACGGGCTCGCAGCGGAGAGGTTGTGGGGTATGAGAGCGTGGTGCTCAGCGTGTAGCTGCCGGATGTGCCAGGAGGGACTGCAGCCACGCTCAAGGACCGTTGCCTGCCTGGTTGCTGAGCAAGCCGCTGTTCCAAGCCGTGCAACGTACTCCGCAAGTTTGCCTGCTGCGTGGACAGGGTTGTCATGTCTTGTGCCAGGTTACCTGGAGCCGTATGAAGAGCATGGGACGATGGCGCACGCACGAACGCAGCCGGTGGGGATGTCTCCACCGCTACGGGCGTCGAATGTTCGCCAATGGGCGTGCTTGTCCCGGGGCTGGTAGCCGTTACGGTTGGCGTGGCCTGCAGGGGCAAGACCGCAAGTCACTAGCCTTGGACTAAAAGGGCTCGAACAAGACAATCCAGAAAGTTGATTGGCGGTGTACTAGACAACAGGTACACGGTTCCTTAACCGCAGTGGCCTAAGCACTGACCTGCCGGGCATCTGCAGGTTTTGAGGTTAAGGACATGCCCAGCAGCGGCGGTGACACTTGGCTGGCCGTCGGGCCAGTCAGAGCCGTCCCACTGGAAGACGCCACAGCCTGAAAATCTGGCCTTCCGGCTGCCGTTATAGCCTGATGAGTCAGGTGGTGGCGTAACTCGTCCAGGACTGCCTGCCGGTTCGCCAGCTGTGCTGTCAGGAGAGTACGGTCCTCACGTGCGCTATTCAACTGATCCTGCACAGCCGGCAGACATAGGAACGGAAGGACGGTGGACGGGTAGGGCTGGACACAGGATTGTGTTGTGACCGACCAGGAGCACGGACTGAGCGCGGAGCATCCGTGCATGGATGCAGCCCTTTGCAACAACGGGTTTGATAAGTCATCGTGAACTGCTAAAAAACATGGACTTTTATCACTCAGGCTGGGTCTGTCTTATGCACAGCTTTCGCATAACCGTAAATGCGCCTGTCCCTATGGACCATACCAGAGCTGCTTCCAGGGACTCGACCAGCGCTGCTCCTTGCCGCGCCAGCAGCGCCGCAAGCGCGTTAATGTCATCTGGCAGAGCGCTGCTGCCGGGCATTGTGCGCGGGCTGGTGGTCAGCACCGTGGCTGAGAGAGGCTGCAGGTCCAAGGCGATGCAGCGGCGTAGCGCTATGCCGAGGTCCTGTGACCGCAGCGGATCAACATAACATGCATACATAGGCAACAGGTAACAGGCCCGTAACCTTAATGCGCTCGTGAGTGGCAATCATCCGCAATCGACGCGGTGAAAGAAAATCGTGCTGCCGATAAAGCCTTCACTGTCAGGGGACGGGGTGGACATAAAGACCTGCTGCAATCGACCAAACAAGTGCAAACACAGACTGCTTGCGACTTCAGGGCCACCTTTCCTAGGCCTTATTGTCAACGCATTACAGCCGCTGCCAAACCGAAGGTGGTTGATGAGACCACCTGAAGCCCCTAGCATGCATATCGACTGACTCACAGCGCTATGCATCTGATTTTATATGCAGAACAACCACAGGGAGCAAGGCAAGTCGATAGGTTATCATGGAGGGGGCCACACCGCCGCAGTTTGAGGAGTACGCAATCGCAATGGTCGATCCATCACTATAAAACCCTAAGTTCCATCTGTAAATGTCATCGATGGACTGTATCCACAACGAAACAAACATCACAACAATAAACACGAGAAAATTTTATCTCGGCGAAACGGAAAAGGACGCAAGAAAACTTCTTTTGTAACCGACCCACGCACCGCTGAAAGACGGCCGAGGCGATGGGAAGCTGCTTCAAGTTGCACCTGTCCTTGAACCTGCTCTTCCGTGCGACGCTTTTGCTCCGCCACTAGCTGCTCGCGGAGTCGCCGTACTGCTTCTTTCTTTGAAAGGTAGCGCGTGTGAAGATCCTCGCTGACGTTGCGCCACTGCTCCAACTGCAATTGCAGGCTGTTAATGGTC
The DNA here is from genome assembly GCF_000143455.1 of Volvox carteri f. nagariensis. NCBI lineage: Eukaryota > Viridiplantae > Chlorophyta > Chlorophyceae > Chlamydomonadales > Volvocaceae > Volvox > Volvox carteri. The sequence continues at coordinate 177,620 of NW_003307646.1, forward strand.
GCCGCGCTTACGAATTCGGCACCGCTGGGACCAGTTAGGCCATGAGGCGGCGGGCTACTCGCAGCATGCCCTAGATCTACGGCAGCAGCGGCAGTTGGGCCCCTCGCATACTCCAGCTCCTGCAACAGGCGGGCATTCTGGCGGTGCACAAAGCACATGCCAGCGAAAGAGGACCGTATCTACCACCAAACCTAACCTCAACTTTTCCAATGGCTTTAGTTAAACTGTTCACTGGCTCACAAAAGGACTGCATGAATAAGCATGCTGACGGCAACCAACCTCCTCGTCCTTCTCAATCAGTTGTTGCTCAAGGGTAATAGCACCCGCCGCATGACGTCGTGGGGATTGCTGCTGCGAGGACCGTTGCCTGCCTGCGTCCGGCGCCTGACCTAACTTTGGCGTCGATGACGCAGCCTCGTCTGAACTAAGCCGCGTTTCCAAGGCCGCAACCTGCATACATGAGGATCAGACATTGGCGGTGTTGCACCTTTCACGGCGGCCCTCTCCACCACGTCATGGCCTCCAGGCATGTATCAGAAAATGCGATTTATTTGAGTATTTGCAGTGCAAAGCCAGCCTAGGTAAACTCAGCAAGAGCACCATGTTATCGGGACACCCTGTCCAGGATACCTCACGGAAGGCGCATCCATACACAACACAAGTCCATCACCTGTTTCTCAAGGCGGCGTATCGTGAATTCGCTATCCGCAAACTTGCTCTGCAGCGCCGCAACAGTGCCGTGGTATTTGTCAAGGTCATTGTCCGCTGCGGAATCCCCGCCCCCGGCTCCGGTATCATTGGTTACGAGCCGTGGTGACAACGTTGTCGGTTGCACATTCTGTGCACGGCATAGCAGCGGAGTGAAACAGCGTCATGAAACAGCAAACTGCGGCCATCATATAATAGTTCCACCGGCAGGACAACTTCCCATGATGACACGTGCGCGAAACCCAGTCGCCGTTTACCCCGTATACATCGGCGCACGACGGCTGTTGGCGGATGTGGATCCGTCCTTGAGCGGTTTCACGCATCGAGAGCTTAAAACATTGCAAATTGTCTGTAGAGATAACTAGGACACCAGCTTCATTACAACCAAGGCATTCATGAATCCACACATGAGGCCTAAGCAATATCTAATACACCGAAGGGGCCACTTCTCCATGCCAGAACACAACCAAGCTTCCCACACAGCACCCTAGTTCGCAATTCCCCCAAACTCACCTGCTGGGTCACTTGCAGAGCTAGTTTGAGCGCATCCACGGTCTCCTGTAGAGTTATCAACGAGCGGTCCTTCGCAGCCATGAGCTCCCCTTTCACCGACAGCTCAACATTCGCCGCCTGCAGGTCCGCGCGTGCTGCCTGCAGCTCGGAGCGGGAGGCTTGTAGCTGGCCCCGCAAGGCCTCGACCTGCGCCTCCAAATCCCGGCGGCCAAGCTCCCCCGAGCGAAACTGGCTCATCTCCGCCTGTAGCGCCGCACATTCCGCCAACAGTTGCGCGCGTTCAGTGCGCAGCACCGCCACTTGCTCCGCGATCCATTCGTCCGCCTGCGCCTTCACCCCTTGCGTGGGCTGCGGCACTGCAGCAACATCTCCGTCGAGCTTGCGGCGCAGCTCCAACACCTCGTCATGCAGCGCGTCGCGCGCCAGCTCCGCAGCACGCAGGCGATCCTCCAGGACAGCGTCGGCAACACCACTCAGCCTTCGGGTTGCACCCACTTCTTCTTGGAGTTCTTCATCCGCATGCTGCATTGTCCCGGACCCCTTGTCCGCAGTGCTTGCGCGCTGCCCTCCGGTAATTATGTGACGCTCCTCCAGATTGCTGCCGTGAGATGCACGAGGTGCGCCGCAGCTGAGGGTCGCGTCTGCCAGCTCGCTCTGCAGTTCCGTGAGACGCGCTTCCAGCTCCTGCACCCGTTGCTGTGCTTCGATGGCTGCTGCCTGCGCGGCCAGCAGCTCCGCCGACGTCACCTCGGCAGTGCTAGCGGTCTCTGTGACGGTATCATGCCGATGGTATTCCGCCTCCGCCAGCGCCGCCTCCATCTTGGCGGCCTGCTCACCACGCGTCTGCGCCAGGGAGGCTTGCGCTTCCAGCTCATACTCCAGGAAGTCTACCTGGCCGCGCAGCTGCGCCTGCACGTTGTCCTCGGCTGATAGGGCCGTGCGGAGGTCACGCGCTTCAGCCTGTAGCCCTGCAGCGTAGGCCCGCAGCCTCGAGATCTCCTCCCGCGCCTCGGCCGCAGCCGCTGCTGCCTCCTCTGCTCGTTCGCGCCAAAAACTGGCATCCGAGCGTGCCTTCTCCACCTCGTCCATCAAACCCATGATCCTGTCTTTCAGTGCATTTATTTCCTCAACGGCCTGGACCAGCTTGGTCTCGGTGGAGTCCCGCGCCTGCTGCATGTTCTCCAGAACCGATTGCAGGTCCCCAACTTGGGCTTGTGTCTGCGACGCCTCGGCTGCCAGCACCGAGACTGAAGCGCGCACATCCTCCAGCTTGGCCTCAGCGCTTGCCAGTTCGCGCGTCCTATCCTCAATCAACCGTTGGAGCCGCTCACACTCACTGCTCTTCAACTTTAGCACCTGCACATGGAAACCAAGGCATACATTCGTAGTTCTGAGGGCAGAGTTGGCATCAGCTACGACTTATCTTCATGATAGCAAGCCGTAAGCAGTTTGTTTCCACACGTACCCCCTGCGCATAGCCGCGCACAGCTGATCCCAACCGGATTAGGCTGTACAAATTTCCTTACCCAGTCACGCTGCGCACCTCTTGGATTTCAACAATGGCAAGTGCAGCATCCTGACCAGGGCCAAGTTGCTCCGCAGCGGCTACGGTTTGTTGCTCCGCAGCCTTCCAGCGCAGACACACCAGTGTTCGCGGGGGGTTAGGGAAGTAAGGGACAGACGGCCCAGGCAGTCAAGCCAAATGACTTCAGGCGCCGCGTACATGCGGCGCTTACTCTCTTCGCTAGTCAGCCACCGGACCATTGCAACTATATGTATCATGCATTAGTGTGCTTACAAAATCGTGCTGATATGCAGGTATGCGTTTATACCGCGACCCCGTGTCTTTAGGAGAGACTGACCCCAGGATGCTGTCCTAACCAACTCGACCCCGTAGCTGAAGTACATGCATGGCGCTGGTGCGCTGTCGGCACAGTGCACAAGCGGATTGAGCTCCTGCACAGCTCCAGGAGTGCGTCGCCATGCCACGTTACCGTGCAACAGTAGTCGCTGCTCTCTTAACGCTCACCGAATTTGCATTCTCAGCTGTACGCAACGCAGAAGTCAAGGCGTTGCGTGCATGCTGCAGCTTTTCCTCCAGTGTGTTCTTCTCGCCCAATTCCTTGTTGAATGCGGTCTGCATGCGAATGTTACGATTCCTTAGGAGGAGCCCATTGACTGCATCCCAGCCTCCGCAAGAGGTGCACCGCCGCATACCTTCAACTCATCCCGCTCAACCTCACAAGCTAGTAGCTGCCGCTGAAGCTCCTCTATTAAGCTCTTCTTTCCCTCAACAGCCGCCTGCTCTGCCTCCAAGGCACGCCGGTTCTCCTCGCGGCAGCCATCTGCCGCCGCCAAGTCCGCCACCGTCAACGCCAGCTCCTGCCTTAGGTCGGCAACCTGCATCCGGAGCACAGCGCTCTGCTGCTCGTGCAACGCCACGGCCGCCTCCGCCTCCGCGGTCCTCCTCTCCAGGGCGTCACGTACCTCCGCCAGCTCCTGTCGCAATTGCTCCACGAGTAGCTGGTTAGGCATGTCTTGAGGGTTCTCTGCAGCGCTCCGAGTTGCAATCATTCCCGGGCCCCGGCCAACATCCCCGGACATACAAATCGTTGCATCCTCCGGCTGCCGCTGAAGGCTGGCGCACCCTCTCAAAGCCGCATCATGCTCGGCCTGCAGTTCTTGCACCTGACCTGACGCCGCGTCGGCCGGCGTTAGCTCCATCGCGGCCTGGTCAGTTGGGAGTAATTTCATGGAAAGGTCGGCAGCTTCTGGAGCACGGTCATGCAGACCGCCCAGAACAATAGAACTCCCCGATGAGGCCCTGCGAAGTTGCTCCAACTCTGCCTTGAGCGACGTAATTGTGATCAGCAGCATTTTGCGTTCCATCGCCCATGCCTTGTTGTCAGCAGAGGACACATGCTCTGCTACTGGGTCTACGCCGACTGCCTCCTCCTGTCCGCCGTCGCGGCTGCCTCGAAGCTGACTCCGTAGCCTACGTACATCAGCATTCAGCGTAGCCACAGTAGATTCCAGGTCGGCGGCTTGGTCACGTGCTGCCGCCGCCTTGTCTTCTGCGGCCCGCAGCTGGCGCCGCAGCTCGGCCTCCATATTTTTGGCGTCCGGCCCGTCCAGGTAATGGCCCACCATGCTTCGCTCCAGCCCCGGCGTGGCCTGTGCCTGCGCGGTGCGTGCTTCCTGCAACGCCTGTCGCAACTGCCCGCGCTCTGCCTGCCAGGCTGCCCGCTCCTGCGTCTTCTGCTGGGCAGTGTGCTCCATGAACTTCAGTTGTTGCTGCGCAACCGATGCCTTCCAGGCGGCATCACAACCCCAAGTGACAATTTTTTGCAACTTTAAGAGCATAACCTTCTCTGTACCCGCATCAAGAGTTTCCTTGCCCTTGTGCAGCTCCTGGGCATCCCGCAGGCCGGGCGGTGCTGGCCCGCCCGATCGGGCCACCTGAAGCTGTGCCTGTGTCAAGATGTCGCGGTACAAGGTCAGCCGAGCCGGCCCCTCCAGGCCCTGCGCCTGGGGGTGTGGAGGCAGCGAGTGCACCAAGCCTCCCTCCGGAGCCCCTCCAGTCGACGGCTGTGCCTCATGTGGAGCCTGTGATAGGCCCACAGACCCCGGCAGCGAACCTGCGCCCAAGCTCCCGGCCATGTCCCGCTGCCGCGATGCCTGTTCGCTGGGCCCAAGGCTGTTGCTTGGCGGCACCGCGGCCACGCTCCCGGTGGCACCGGCATCCGACTGGCTTCGGCAGTAACGGGCTTTAGTGGCCGCAGTGCTAGCATCGCCGCGGTGTGCCCGCAGCTCGTTTAGCTGTTGCTCCAAGCGCGTTGTAAGGTCAGTGTATTTGCGGAGCTCTCCTCTGAGGCCGGCCACGAGGGTGTTCTTCTGACCTAGCTCCTCCCGCAGCGTCTGACACGGTCCAGGAACCGAGAGAGACATTAAGACCAAGGACCATGTTATAAGCCAAGTGAAAGACGTCTGCAATGGAAGACGTTCGGTGCAGCGAGACAGCATCTTTGCTCATTAAGTATCATCGGCGTCAGAAAGGCTTGCTTACCTCAAGTTCATCCACCAGACGCTCATCGGCCACGCTCTGCGCACTGCTACTCCTGCCACTACCGTCTGAGCCGCTGTCAACACCTTCCAGCCGCGGGCTACAAGAGGCAAGCGGTGGTGCCAAGAGCTGCCCATCATTCGACTGATGCGTCGGGAGAATACAAGACACGGGACAGATAAGGGAAGGCATCCGGAGGTTAACACGGGCACCACGCCGCTGTCTTATTGACCCTCGGAGCCGAAGTTGATCACTACCATGCTGAAACACTCACCGAACGCAACACCACAATTTTGCATCAACACAAACAGGTTCGTAACAGGTTCGTAACAAAGCATCGGTGGCCATTAATGCCCCATCCCTGTTGCATTCCTACAGTCGGGCAGTACCTTGCGTGGGGCAATAAGGCTCCGAGGTTTCGGCTGTGCGGAAACGCCGCTTCCATCCGTCGACCTGCTCATATGGATAACATTAGGTTAGCGACATGGAGAGGCTGGCCCAGATTCCCAAACGGGTACAGCATCATGGGGAGCGCGGCAGTCGCAACACGACCTTTCAGCAAGCACAGGATGCATCCCGGTGATTTGTGACACTCAGCATCCTACCTGCTCCATGCGGGCCCGCCTCGGAAAGGCACGCCCAAGTTCGGCTCGCTTCTGGCCAACATATCCAGGTCCACAACGTCCACCGACCGACGGTGCCGTGGCCGCCAGCTACCCGATTCATCTGCTTCCATCGTCGATGACAAGTCAAGCGCATCCTTGCCGCGTGACAGCTCGACATCCCGACAGGCTTTGTTATCTGTCGGATAACGCGGCTGGATGATGGAACGGTCGCGAAGCAAGTCCTCCAGATCTCCATCGCCATCCTCGTCCATCTCCTCTTTGTCATCCTCTGCAACAGCAGATTGGTGCTGCCGGGTATCCCCTTGCGCGTAACCGGTGCTACTGCCGATGCCCCCGCGGCGCACGGCATGATGCCGACCGCCCACGCCCATTTCCATTAGGCCAGCTGCAGCTGACGCCTCCTGCTCAGCGCAACCAAAAGGATTGTTGATACTTGAAGCACCGGGCCTGCCAGCGCGTCGTTCTGGGCGATTGCTGCCTGGATTTAAGTGATGGCGATATGCCAGGAGGTCCGTGCGCTCCACTTTTGGTCCGATAGCACCGCCCCCTCCATGCCGCTCAGCCATCAGCTTCGCCTGGCGCTGCGCCTCCGCTTGCAGGGCAGCTTGCCGTATAGCTGCTAGCGATTGGCCAGTCCCACGGAAGGTCGAGTTCAGGTCACTGCCAGCGTTGCTGCTGGCGCCAGGACTGCTGCCTGTGACTGTCGTTGCCATTGAATGCATGCTCCCACTGCAGCTGCTACCCCCGTTAACAACATCAGATTTATTGGTCTCTGATGCAAGCGAAGCTGGTGCCGCACGTGTGGTAGCGCCTTCCAAACCGGATGCTGTTGCATTACCAGCTGTTGTGGCTTTCAGATCCGCTTCATCAAATGGCAAATCGTTATCAAGGGCGTTGTCTGAGGCATCACAGGACCGAGCCGCATTATAAGCCAGGTAGCGGGGTCGCGGAAGTTGCAGCGCAGTGATGTTGTTTGCGTCCGTCATCCGGCCGTTGGACCGAGCATCAGCAAAGCCGTTTACAGTAAGCGCAGGTGAAGGCTCGTGTGTTGTACTCGCGCTGACTGCCCCGAATGAATAAATTCCAGACGCCTCGACGGTTGTGGAGGTGTATTGCGACACAGGTGCCGCAACATTGCCGCGGTAATTGCCATCCTGAGCAAAGCCAAGGCGTGTGTGGTTCCAGCCACCCAGAATGCATTCTGGCTCATCCGCACCCCCGCTGCCGCTGTCATCCACCTCCTCCAAGCTATCATCCGCTTCCTCGTCAACAAGATCATCGTCGTAATCATCCGACTCCTCCCCGCACGTAGCAATTGCCGGCGGATTTTCGCTAAGCATTGCAGCTGCGCCGATGGGCATCCCACGTATCTCTCCCGAAAAAGGGAGGCACGACCGACTGTCTTGATGCGTTGTGGTTTCCAGGATGCGTGTCCCTCCGTCATCGTTGGAGGTCGCAGGTTGGATATCAGCGCCAAGAAACCTCTCCAGCACGGCATGGCGGGGTGTGCTGCTAAGGCCCACCTCAGGCGATAGTTGATGGGCGTCGCCATCGCCTTCCTCTTCAGTGGTTACCTTTTGAAACTCAAGGCCATGCATATCTTGCTGAAGGACGCTGTTAAACTGCTCTTTGCTAATCCCTAGCCGAGAGGTGTCATCTGCAGGGACGCTGCTGCTTGGCACACCAGTGTCGGCACCGTCGCTTGGGACCGGATCTGATGCCTGCAGGACTTCAACTTCCCAAGTCGCCAAAGCATCGTCCACATCTATCTCTGCACACGCCACATACCCACCGTCTGACGGGCTGGCAAGGCACTCGTTACTCCGTAACAGAGACGAACGGCCTGCCGCCGTTACCTCATCCACTGCCCTGATGCCGCTCTCCATGCCGCTAACCTCAGGCTCAGGCAGGGCGCCAAGGTCGCCTTCTTGCGCCATGTCTCCATCCACCCCGAAGATGCTGCTGTTTAATTCCTCCTCCTCCTCCTCCTCACCTTCTCCATCCTCCAGTGAATCATCTATGACGATGGGTACTAGGCCCAGGCCAGGTACAAAGGTCAATGCGACGCGTGGTGATCGAGGGCTCCCCGCCGCCCCTTGCCCGTTGCTGCTGCGCGCTCCGGCTTCCTGCTCATCGTTAGCCTCCGTGTCCGCATTCTGTGCAGCCTCGGCACTTCGGTCTGCGCAATCTGCACCCGCCTCTGCGGAAGGGCCCTTAAAAGCTGATTTCGGAGATGGCGAATGTTGCCTAAGCTCCGACCTTGGTGACGTTCGCATTGGGATGCCACTGCCAGAGAGGGCGTATGTGCTACCTGCAAGTTTTTCCCAAAATCCGCAGGAGACGACCTATGATGTGCCTTGAGAGATTTGGCACGACGGCAAAACTAAGCTACTCTTCCCGGTACGGCAGCCACTGAGCAGCAATAGTCGAAGAGGTCTTGTTAGATAGCAACCTTAAGACACGGACCACGACCGCATGCGCAGCGCGCGTGTGATGTATTGCCTACGAACATGGGAATGGCCGCTCATTTCACTGGACAACATCCCCTAACGCCCCGAGATGGCATTCAGGTATACCAATCCCCAACCAAACCTCCACTCGGGGATTTCATGCCAAGGGGAAGGCAATGGTACGGCGCTGGCGCACCTGGGAGCATGCTGACAAGCTGCTCCAGCGCCAAGCCCGACATTGGAAGGGGCGGCGGTCGCTGCGTGAGGTCGATGTGGATAATGTCGGAGCCGCTGGACTCGCTAGATGGAGGCTCATCTGTTGGCAGCTCTTCATCCCCGTGCTCTGCCATGTCGCGGTCACGTGGGCTCGTCGACCTGGGAGTGCCCTCGCCGTCCGGCTCGCCGCGGTCACCAGGCGAGAGCGCTCCCGTGCTTGGGGCTGCGAACTCTCGCAGAGCCTCATCAATATCAATCTCGAAAGTATCCGCTGACATCGCAGAGTTGGGTGAGCCGTTAAAGGCTAGGGATGACATGTTAATATGGACGGCAGCCTGGGTATGCCAGGCTCTCGTCACCTGCAAACCATAGCCGGGCGAGAAAGGCACGGATACTTTTCAGGTACTTCGCAGGGATCCTGAAACCCGATGCTTCATAACAACCTATGTGGGGATTGCCGTTCCGGTTGGCGGTTACGAACGCCGTCTCGCCCGGCATGCGTGCTCCGCAGCGTCAGCATGCAGACCAGGCAAACCCTGAGAACTTGGTAAACAGCTCCATTCAAGTTTCGTCCAGATAACGAGAATGTATCGTTCAAATTTAGCAAGTGTTGCTTTGCTCCAGTTGAAGCAGCACAAGCTACGGAATTGACCTACGGACGACACTGAACGCTCTAGTCCATCATTATCCTAACTCAGTAATAGCGTTCTTACATTCCAGGGTTTCGAGATGCTGCGAGACCTCCTCACACTTCCCAGCCAGAGGACGAAATGTGCCGCGAAAGTAAGAGCCCAGAGGCAGGATACCCAAGCACCTCAGCAATGCTGTCGGAACATCTATGTAATGCAAGGTCTAAGATAAGAGCGCATCCTCCTCATTGTTCAATTCATGTGGCCGTTTTGCCAAGTGCGGAGCTACCGGAAACAGCAAATTGTTGCATAAGCATGCAGGGTCTTTTTGTATCGTTGATCTCCCTCTGCATGGTCGTAAACTTCCTTTACTTGGGCCGATGTTTGGTTCAACACAAGCCCGTACGTTTGACTACGCCCACTTGACCGCGTAAGGGTTGGATGTCAAACCCAATACCTCAGTTACTTATTAAGCAGCAGTATTATAACGGATATGCAACACCACGCTACGCATGGCACGCTCATATTTGGTGGTAATGACAGGTCTTCTACAAGGCCGAGAGGCCGCGAGCTTACCAAGGACGAAAGCGAAGGGATATTGTATGCATTTGAGACCCTAGATGCAGAAAGAACGGGTTATGTAAGCCGGAAGCAACTAAAGGTATGTCACTACCTGTGGTCGGGTGACTTGATGGTGCACCTACTGCACCGCTTCATAACCTACATGCTCTCAGGTCGCACTAAGGGCACTGGGCTTTGGCGTTAAAAAGGCGGATGTCATGGAGCTTCTCTCCCGACACGGTGAGGAGCACACTGAGCGCTTGGATTTCCAGGTGCGCACACGCATGGCGACCTGTCGAAGGAGTTTTACCTAATTGCTCAGCGGATGCTCTGCCAATGCTTGGATAAAGGGGCTGGGGGCTAAGGAAGGACAGCCGGGGCTGTCCTTCTGCTTGGAGCTTGGGCAGTTTTGAACACAGGCGATTGGGGCAGCGCATGACATATCAAAGCACATTATACGAACTTTATTAAGCACGCTGCCTGCCTTGCATGAGCAGCAGATGTCGTTAGGGGAAACCGTGGGTCCGGCGCGCATCCCAAGCAAGTGGCTTCCAACTCAATTATCTCTTTTACGAGATGCCAACACAATAAGAGCGAAGCAATAGAACTGTACGTGAATAAGTGCGTATACCGGCATACGGATGTAGTTGCGGGCAACCCTTGACCGCTGAACCGTTTTAGTTGCAGCAACGGAAAAGCCCATGGTTGAAATGACGGATGACGTTGCGTGCGCAGGTTGGGAAAATATCATATAGGCAAATATTCGGAAGGCCCCTGACCAACATACTCTTGACTTTGCCATTGTTTCGTTGCAGATGCACTTTGTGGTGTACTTCTGGCCATAGTTTACAGTCAGTTACTCCGTACTCGCAGAATTTGCGTGGTTAGACGCAGACAGTTAGTGACGGCCGAGCTCATATATATACATATATATGTATACACCAAGACTTGCCTGCAAAATAGTATGAAGCTCAGCACATGCAGATGTCGCATGGATCTCCCGAGTCGACCCTTGTTCCGCTACGCTGCAGACGTTTCGCAAGCTCGTCGCGGACCAGCTTTCGCAACGGAGCGTGCTTGACGAGCATCGTCGGGCTTTCCAGCTTTTCGACGTTCTAGGGCAGGGCGCGATCGATTTCATTACACTAAAGCGTGTCGCCCGAAGCCTGAACCTAGACATTCCGGACGAGGAGCTCCAGGTAGGAAATGGTAGCTTGCAATAACCTGTGCCCATGCATGGATGCATTAAGCAAGTAGCAACGCGTGCTTGAGACATAGGGGCCATAGGGCGTGTACTTGGGCGCGATCCTCGTGCCACCAATGCAGCGGTCCTGCGCCGCATAGACTCACAACATTAGTATTAAGACTTGTTACAATATAGCCCATGCGCGCATTGCTCGGGGAAAAAGATCGTCCGGTTTAATGTGCCATTCGCTCGCGTGCCTGGAGCTGCACTGACAAGGACACCAAGCGTAACGGAAGGCTTGCAGTACATGCACACCTTTGTTCCACTCCCACCGTGTCCACTGCCAACTAGCTTGGCAGGCCCTATACTCAAAATGTCGTGCCCCACTAACCCTGAAAGACACCAGCGCTTACAACAAAAATGCACAACAATATTGCTTACTTCAGGACATGATACACGAATTCGGCAAGGACGGTATGATCACCGAACAAGACTGGCTAGCTATCATGAGTACAGACTGAATCAAGATCCACCAATGGGGCCGCGCTTCTGCGTTACAACAGGCCGTGTGCCCTTAACCTTTCTGTGATATAACCGGATACCACCAACGAGTCCTCTTGAGCCGCTACCGCAACTGCATGGATAGGGCGCGCACAGCAAGCGCCAGCTCGCAGGGGTCACTGTTCAAGAGTGCTTGCATGTCGACCAAGTCCGTTGGCCACAGCTGGCGAAGCTCCACGAGACCTGCCCGGGCCCATGAACGCACAAATCGCGCGCAGATGTAATTCGTTTGAGATGCAGAATATTGTGGTTCCATTATGACAGACGCTGCCTCGCATTTCCAGCCCTGGGGTTTGCTGCTGCAGCCTAGACAGATGTATGAAGAGTGTTTTAGGCTTGACCAGGTTTGCAGTTCTATCGACGAGCATCGAGTGACTTGTAGAAGTCCGATGGGCAGGGAAAGAGTCTTAAGCCGACGAACCCCGAGGTGCAGCGTTTTCCCGCTTATTTTGTATAGCTACGGTGCCGAGAGCCGTGGGGTCGGCAATGTCACTGTTTCATCTGCCAATATTGCCTGTGACTCCGATTTATCACACCTTTCTCTGTAACCAGCCAGGGAAGAGCTGGGTCGTGCATGATCATAGCTTGCACCACGTCCAGCGGCAGCGAGAATCTGTCAAGCAGCGACAAGCTGCGGCGCAGCTGCTCCTCCACCTCGCCTCGAGGGGGTTCCAAGTAAAGCCTACATCAGGGGAGTGCTCTGGTATAAACGGAGGACCAGTCCTAACAACAGGCTGAACGAATCTCATTAGTCATCCTTGTCCGCTGTGGATGGGACCTTGACCCCACATAATTGCGTTATGTTTTGAGGTACAATCATTCATTGCACAGGCCAGCGGCCAGGAAGGTACTAAAAGCCACGGACTCGGTAACCCGGGAGACCAGAGGCACACCCCGACCTAGAGTCTGCCGTACGCACGTGTTTTGTCGATGCTACAGTCGTATGACGCGACACTTGATGGGGGAAGAGGTTGAAAAACAACACAATTAATTAAAGACATAGTGGGTTGGCCACCTCATGTCCCCCCACTTAACCATCGCCGCTTGCACCCTAGCGGCATGCATCCAGGCAATGCAAAGCCTGACTGGTTTGGAAGGGCCCTTAACGGCAAACGGAGACAACAGTTCCTGGGTTTTGATTAGTCAGAAGCTTACGGCAAGGGCTTTTCGGCTGAACCAGCGCCCACGTTACGACTATATACAATCACTGCATGTCGGATTCTTGTCGCCTACTTGGTTGGGTCGTTATTAGGATCCTGCCTTTCTTGAGCAAACATGTCGTTGTATTCTCATCGCCCATGAAACCCCACCTGCAGTATGTACACTCAAGAAAGTACCTGGGTTCAGTAGCCACCAAATGACTGATGTCGCAGGAGGGCAGCAGCACCTTAAGGCCCGTTAGCCGGCCAACAGCTTCATCAGCGCTCATCTCCAACAACTATGAAACGGGCGATATGGGCCGCCATGGGTTGCGGTTAGGTGTTTATCCAGCAGCTAAGCCTGGGACCGTACCAAGCATGGCCAGTTCTCAGTTGTGGCAAGTACAGCATATGCGTCCTAATCGCCAAGAATTGTGCAACCGCGACAGTGCTGAAACCAATGGGGACCCCTATGCTGCATGGAAGTGTGCGCAGCTACACCAGGAGACCGTACGACAGAAAATAACCCATTACGTAAAATGGCCAACGACAAGCGTCCTCGCTCCCCTGCAACTTACAGAAGGGACCTTCGTCATCATAACCGCCAAAGCATCCGGAGATATGAGGAGGATACTGGCAAGGGGACTCCGTTGCGCTTGCAGGTAGACGTCAGCGGCAACATTGACGCGTTTAGCCCTGTTTGGGGCCCGACAAGCAGCCCGAAGCCGGGGTCGAACGCATGCATACGGCATCCATGAGAACCAGATCTCCTTGTATGAATTGACAGGTAAAAGGTATGCATCGCAACCGCGCTTACTTGGGTTCGGCAGAATAACCCCCTGGATTTGGTGCCAGGTGCAGCAGCCAACGGTACCAAGCTGCCTGTCCACGAATTTCCTGCAAGGACACGTGGATCCTCTCGAGATGTCCAAATTCAAGTAGCTACACCAGGTTCTACCAAGGACTTCCACAATAGCTATGGAAGGCGTAAAATAGTGAAAGGGCAGCCAGGCTGGGTTACTCAGCTTCAAGCGTAATGGCAGGCAGAGTGCAAAACAGAATACCTCACACGCCGAAGTGCCTTCCACCCCAACCCCTTACCCCAACGGATAACGTAGAGGGTTTTCCTACACGACTAGTGCTCACCATGCCTCCACCAAAGGCGTTATGTGATAACCATCTTAAGAGATAACCGAAACCTCCCGGCACGCCTTCTGGTTGCTCCAGGTATCGCCTTAGGTCTTCTATGCTGCGCCATTGAGAGGGGTCCTTCCGCTCTCGCTCGGAGCTACCCCTAATAATCCTATGGGAATGAACACATATAGCCCTCCTCGTAAACAAATGGCCTCGACCAGCGGCTAGATTCCGTGTGGTGTCCAGTTTGCTGAGACCCATTCACGTTGCAACCTCGGATATTCAGTAAACGATTTCATAATTGTCACGTCCAACGCACTCGAATGCGATGCTTCAGCATGGGTTATACCATGTCCTCGACACCGGTAGTACATATCACATAGAACAGCGATCACGAATAAAAGTGTAACATTCCACTTTGTAAAGTTTCATGAGAAGGAATAACATTACAAGGACGGATGCTTTTGGCTAGCTGACCAGTAAGAAAATGGATGGCTACAACCCATACAGTTCTTACGGGCAAGGCAGATCACAGTCCTACGGGCAGAGTGCTCAGCAGCCTGCTGGCGGCTATGGTGGCACTGGAGGACAGCAGGTCAGCTCTGGGCAAGTTTTGCTGCAATGACCCGCCAACTCCACACAAAATGGAAAGCAATGGCGCTGCATTTCATGATCTGGTCGAAGCATGCCATGACTGCATGAAGAAGGGCTGGTTGTGCTCCTTCCGCAGGCGGCCGGGCAGCAGGGGAGTGGTGCGTATGGGCAGAGCCAGCCAAGTTATTCTGCTGTAAGTACATTTTAATCATAGTTGAGGTGGTTGGCTTGGCAACAGCTACGATTGCCCTTGGAAATGTCTTGGAGATCACCGCCGCCGTTCGACTGCCATTTTAACGTTCAACGCGCATCGACAACTTACTACAGGGCCATGGCGCTAACGTGGCGCCAGGGGGCTATTCTGGAGCAGGCTCAAGTTACCAGCCGCAACAAGGTGAGCATCTGTGCACTTCCGTCAAAGACTTGTCCGTACAAAACGCGCAGCGACCAGTTCACCGGCCACATGAACGCAGGCGCTTACGGTTCCGCCAGTGGCACTGGCGGATCTGGAAGCACATATGGAGCTTCCGGTAGTGGCAATACGTATGGGTCTAGTTCAGGGCCTTACGGAGCAGCAGGCAGCACTGCTGCTCCATATGGCAGCAGCACCGGCGGGCCCAGCTACCCCTCATCGTCCTCGGCGCAGCCTGGCTACGGTGCCGGAACGGGTTCGGCCCCCGCGGGCTACGCGGCCAACCCAAGTGGAAACTACGGTGCAGGCACCAACAGTAGCAACTATCCCACAAGCGCTGGTAACTACCCGTCAGCCGCTGGAGGCTCTGCTTATTCAGGCAGCACATACGGCTCTGGTGGTCAGGGCGCATATGGGCCAGGGGGCTCAAACACTGCAGCTGCTGGTGGAACTGGTGGCAGAACCACAGCTGCGGGCGCCTATGGCACGAACACTGGAACCAGTGCAGCCACTGGAACTGGCCCTTCCAATACGGCTGTGGGGTCTTCTGCCGCAACAACGTATGGGGCGTACGGAACGTCTGGTACTGGAGGCACGCAGTCTGTCCCCGGCTTATACGGCGCATCGTCCGCAGCAGGTACCGCGGCCCGCCCGGGTGGGGCGGCCGCGCAAGCCTTGGCGCACATGCCT
Source organism: Volvox carteri f. nagariensis (assembly GCF_000143455.1). Lineage (NCBI taxonomy): Eukaryota > Viridiplantae > Chlorophyta > Chlorophyceae > Chlamydomonadales > Volvocaceae > Volvox > Volvox carteri. The sequence continues at coordinate 193,102 of NW_003307646.1, forward strand.
GCGGACCAGCAGAGCAAGCTAGTCAGTATTGTGCAACAACAGGTGGGTGACGATTGCAACCGTTGAGGCCCTAGAAGGCACAGGACAGATGCGCTGGCGGGCATGCCTAAAGGTTGCCTGGTGGAAGGACCAGGGACCTTGTTTTACTATTCGTAGGGCACTGCGAACCAAGCAATTGGTCGAGCAATTACGTAAAATCAGAAAAAACATACGATTATAAGGACGTCAAAGCAACTTATCCTTGTTTATTCCTTTTCTGCACTAATGCTTCAGGCACGGTTTTTATAAAGGGCCTTGATTCCCAAAATGGTTTCTAGGCCTTGACCGCCTATCTCACATGCCATCTTCATCCGTACTGACGAGTGCTTTCTGAAACGGCATGGCTTACTCCCGGCCACTTTCGTCCTCTTGTGCCTTTCCATGGTAATGGCTGGCAATGCAGAGCACTTATGGCCAGCCTGGGAGCAGTGCAACAGTTGCACAGGCAAGTTACGGAGCGCAACATCAGGCGCAGCAGCCGTCGGCACAACAGCAGTACGGAGCATATGGGCAAAACACTGGAACGGGTAGCAGCAATGTGGCCACGGCAGGCGGGCAGCAGACCAACGCCAGCACGTATGGCGGAAGCGCGCCACGAACGTACGGGGCCGCACCAACTACAGCTGGCGGTCCCACCAGCCAAGCTGGTGGTGCCTTCGGTGCACAGCCTCCAGCGCAGACGGCGGCTTATGGCGCGGCCACTGGCAGCAGCCAACCACCAGCTTCTGGCTACGGCACCTCCAGCACCGCGTACAGCACAAAGACTAGCCAGCCGGCCACTTATGGTGGCGGGCCGCAGCAGGGCGCCTACGGCTCGGCGGGTCAGCAGACTACCTATGGTACAGCGGCAGGCCAGCAGGCGGCCGGACCTGCGCCTGGTCTCGGGAGCTCTCAACCGACAAGTGTGTACGGCACAGGTGCGTCATATGGCCCCAGCAATCAGCATGGCAGCACTTTCGGCGGCGGGGGTACAGGCACGGGGAGCAACCAGCAGGCCAACAGTGCGTGGCCGGGAGGCTATGGGTCGGCAGCGCAGCAACAACTCCCTGCCAGTGGACCTGGGGCCGGCGTGTCCAGCCAGTCGGCGCCACCTGGTCTGCAGGCGGGTGGCAGCAGCACAACGTACGGTGCAGTGCGTCAGACTGCTCCTCCCACTGGACAGGTGGGTTAGCGCGTTGGTGACAACCCTTGGAAATCCCTATCCAAATGTTTGGAGAGTATTGTTTGCTAGTGTGAACTGCTGGCCCGCCTGAGCCCGAGCATATGCGGAAAGCCCAGTCTTGCACTTCAGCAACGCTGTCAGCCGTACTGTTTCCCCACCGAGTTGCGAAAAAATGCAGTCATGCGATGAGGTCTTCAACTCGGTGGGTGGACACTGTCAGCATAGGCCAGGTAATGCGGGTTTCGCCGTGCCATGGAAGATGTGACTGCGCTGAAGTTCTGAAGCTGCCAGCCGGGGTAAACCACCAAAATTGAGCTACAATTTCTGTTGTCATCGTCTTCCAGAATCATTTCCTGGCTGCCCGGGTGAGAGGCTAGGAAGGAAGGACGCGCCATTAGTTTGTGAATTAGCCCTTGCTGCGTATATGTTTGCAGGGACAGTATGGAGTGTCCGCCTACAACACCAGTAGCACGTATGGAGGCGCTTCCAAGCCTGCCGCGCCCGTAGCTCCAGCCGCTGCTGTGCACTCGCAGCAATCGGCGTACGGCTCCAGCTCCTATGCATCTACCAAGCCGCCTGCCGTCGGCAGTTCCTATGGGGGTGGGTCACGCGCCTTCTCTTGGCGCCGCGTACACCCTGCCTAGTTTCGACAGGGATGGCAGGTGTTTCCGGAGAGCCCGGCGTTGCCTTACTCGAGTGTTCATGTTGTTTTGAATTTGCCAAGGAGTCATGGGTTTGAGAATTTAGTTACGATGGTTATGATAAATGAGCATACTTTAGCGGTATCGGTCAGCCTCTTACCACCTGTTTCAATGGGGCGCAGCTGCATATGCCAGCACCTGCTGCGCAACGCCCATTACCTCGTGGCGCTGCGTACTTTGGGCCTGCTCGTGCAGGCTTTGGTTCGGTCAACGCCTCAGGCATGTTGGCCTTTCCCTCATGCTCCCCCGGCTTGCACCCATGATCCTGCTGTCCCACAGGCGGTGGCATGGGCTCCACTGCGGGAGCGGCTTCTCCGCCAAGCCGTAGCGCGGGGCCAAGCTCCATGCCCATGGGTGGGGGACCGGGTGGCGGGCCTGGATCCATGGGTCCCGGCAGTGGTCCAGGCGGTGCCAGCGGACCTGGCCCCACGCGATATTATCCGCAGGCTCCCACAGGCCCGGGGCCCATGGGTCCGATGGGCGGGCCGCCAGGACCGAGGGCGGGACCAATGGGCCCCATGGTTATGATAGGTGGCGGTCCTCCGGGTCCAATACCGATGGGCAGGCCCGGCCCTTATGGCGGCGGCCCAGGCCCGATGGGCGGCCCTATGCCAATGCGCGATGACGATCGAGGCCGAGGTTCAATGGGACCCATGGGTCGCCGCGACTACGACGACCGGGGTCCGGGCCCCATGAGAGGTGGTCCGCCGCCGCCCCGTGACTTCAGGGAACGCGACCGCGACTTCCGCGATCGTGATCGCGACCGGGAACGCGATTTTCGCGATCGGGATCGTGACGTGCGGGATCGGGAGCCACGGGACCGGGATTTCCGGGACCGAGACACCCGGGATGCTCGGGACGCACGTCCCGATGTTCGGGACTCGCGAGATCGGGACCGTAGCGACCGGGACAGGGACCGTGCAGCGGCTCCCCCACCAAGGGATCGGGATCGAGACCGGGACAGGCGGCCGTCCCCGGCAGCACCGCCTAGACGTGATCGGGTGAGGGCTGGTGCAAGATCGTCAGTTTTGAGTTGAGAAGGACTTGGCAAAATGCTTTGTGCTATGCGAGTGCGGACTGCCATCCGCCTGTGTGATTTCGGTTGAGCTTATGCAATGAGCGACTCCTTGCTACTGGGACGTGCGACCCTGAGCCATTTCATTAGATTAGCACGTTGCAATCCGTTCTTTAGCTGCAAATGCCAGCGGCAGGATTCAGCCCTAGCCCTAGAGAAGGTTGGCTTTTCGTTCCCGCGTAGAGTGGCGCCCTCCCCTCCTAGTTTTCAGATATCTCCAACCCAGGATTAACTAGTATAAGCTTCATCTATGCCCCATTGCAGGACGAGGCTTCCCGCCGGCCACAACCGCGCAGCCCCTCCCCGGTCGCTGCCGCAACCGGTCGTGCGCCACCGCCGCGCCGCCGCAGCCCTTCACCGCAGCCCGCGGCCATTGCGCCACGCCCCAAGGTGCCCGAATATGGCGTGCGTGTGCCGCAATACTGCCTGACCACTATGGAGCGTGATTACATGGAGCTAGCACGTCGCCATTCGCATTTGGCCGTGCCCCCAGACTTTTCTCGTCTCGTGTGCAGCTGGGTGAGGGCGCAACCTGGGCCGGTTGACAGCCTAGGATTCAGCCTGCTGCCGCTGGACCGCCACATCCGCTACGACCACGAGCAGGACCTCACACGGGGCGCGGTAGCGGCCGAATCCGCTGGGGAAGCAGGTGCTCCCGTGCACGGCGGTGTCAAGTATGTGGCGAAGGTAGGCAGGGAGGGCCGTACGGAAGGCGGTACGGGGTCCAACTGCAGGGCGAAGAGTGGGCTAGCATTTCGGGTCTATCTTGGCAGTCTGACGCTTGGGGGCCAGGTGGGCTAGCCGCATAGATGTGCAGCAGCCGAAATGGGCGCATCGACGGCTCGAGGAGCCGGGAGAAAAGGCAATTCCGGGACGCGTGGTATTTCTTGTTGGAACAATCGGGCGCTGCCTCGCACGGATGGCACGCTGACGTCATGTGCTGCAGATGAAGGCGGCGCCAGCACCCTTGCAAGCTGCGGCAGTAGTCTAGCGGCCTGGGCTGAATGACTCGGTGTCTACTAGGCTACTTGGTACACATGAAGCGCAGGAATGGCTATTAGCTAGTAAACTTGTTATGTGTCGTCCTCTTCTGCAGCAGCCATGCTTCCTCATCCGTAACCATACGGCTCGTACTGCGTAGCCGTACGACTCGTCGTAATTGCTATGTTCTCCTAACAAGTACCTTGACGACTCGACTGGCTCAGCTCAATGCAAAGCTGCCCTACGCTCGCCCCACAGCGTGTTTAGCACTCTTAGCCCGTTGAGTATCTACCATGTTCATTCCTGTTTCGTTTACTTGAAGCACTCTTACCTACCGCGCTCCCCTGCACTCGGGCAGGTGCTGCTCGTGCAGGGCCTCTCCCCTTCGCTGCGCATGGACGTGCTGGTGGGTCCGCACCACGAGGGCGGTGCGCACCTGGTCCATGCGCTCAAATTTGTTGCTGCGCGCTTCAGCCGCTCGCAGCCCTCTGCTGGGGCCGAAGAGCGCGAGGGCAAGGACAAGGAGGGTGGTAAGGACAGGCAACGCGGTGTGCTGGGGGCGCTGGGTGGCACGTGGGATCCGGAGCTGGACGGCGGTGATCCAGAGAGGTGGGCCGTGCGTGTGCGACATAGGGATAGGGTGTGTATTAGCGTTTGTTTGTATGGCAACTGTAATGTGTCCGCGGCTTGGCGACTGTGCCTCGGTGAAGCAAACCAGTCTTGGACGTCCTCTGTCTCCGCAGCTGCGTGTCATTCAGACAAGGGCTTGCGTGCAGGACTTCATGCACGTTTAGGGAATGGTGTTGGGTTCATGCACTAGATCGTCATATGGACATTCCCGTGACGGCATAAAGGGAACGGCAGGCGGAACAACAGTGGCGAAGACATTTGTCCAGGGAACGCAGTTACCCCGTGGGAGCTGCCGCCAGGATCCCTTCCCCACACTTCATGTGGTATGAGTGTGGCTGCTGTTAGGGCCACTTAAGCCTCCCGTTTTGAGGCTGGTCATCTTCAAGGGCGGTCGTGCCATTTTAAATATGCACGGGTTGCATGGTACCCTCTTCCCGCCTTGGTTCAATGCTGTCCTTTGCACCATTCCACCTTTTGCTCTGGGTGCCTGCACATGCCTTTTTTCTCCCAGCGAGGACGGCGGCCTCATCCGCACCTGCATCCGCCACGTCAAGAACCAGGCGGGTGTTGACCTTTCGGCGTGCGCCCACTGGCTCCGCGTCTGTGACATCACCTACATGCGCGCAGCCTCCTCGCCGACCTCGGGTAGCGGTGATGCGGCATCGGCTGGGCAGCTGTCCTCCAGCATCTCCGACCCGCAGCTCCGTGAGGTGGTGGTCGTGTTTGCTGCCGTTCCAGACGCATGTATGGCGGGGCCGGACGCATGGCCTGAGGAAGCGCGGCAGCAGCAAGCCTTCAAGCAGCAGCGGATTGCGCTGGAGTCGGAGGCCAGGAAGAAGGTGGGTAGCATGGTGTGAGCGGCATGTATGGGATATGTCTCTGAGAGCACTTGCTTTCGGGACAGGATTCGCTAATGATTGTGCTTGGGTTGCAGCGCTGGGCATGGGCCTGCGGGTTAAAAGAGTTCGGTGGGACGCAGCGCAAGCATGTTGGTGGACATCCTGTACTTAGAATATTGTGCATATCAAACATGTCAAAAAGAGATACAGGAGGCCAGACTTTTGTCGACCTAAGCAGTAGGCCACTGCCCTTGGCAGTGGACCCCATACCTTCCGCTAGGTAAGGTGGGGCTGTCGGGTAGCATACATGTTTGCCTGTTGCGGCCAATATAGGAGGACGCGGCTACCGCGCGCAAGGACAAGGACGTAGTAACAGAAAAGGAGAAGACCAAGGACGAGAAGCGGGACAAGCGTGAGGAGGAGACGAACCCTGGCGCTGAGGCAAGCAAGGACAAGGATGTGGATGACCCTTTGAAGGGTGCAGGCAAGGATAAAGACAAGGACAGCAACGACAACAACAAGGAAGCGGATGGAGATAGCAGCAAAGCGGAACCTGAGGCGGGTGGCCGCTCCAACGACAAGGAAGGCAAGGAGGGCGGACCGAGCGCAAACGTTCAATGCGGATGCTGCTGTGCATGGAGAAGCCTATACATGGAGATTCGTTGGAGCGAAAGGGAACAGCATGTCGCAAAGGAATCTTCTGTACAGCAAATGAATTGATAGCCAGCGGTTTGACCAGTATGCCCAGTTGCTGTGTGCACCATCATCTATGTGCATTTTCGACGCCGTTTTGCCTCGGGGCCTGAAGTGACAATCGCTTGGGTTGCACAATTGCATTACACCATACGTGACTCAAACCGCAACTAGCTGCGTGACGTATCGCATCATTTGTCCCTGCCTATACATCACGTCAGTGCTCTTGTGCATGCTCAGAGGTACCGTTCCTTGTTCCGTGCGCCCATTACCCCGCCCCCTCAGCTTCTGGCGCCGCCTCGCCGCCGCCTCCCCCAGCGCCTGTCCGCGAGGTGCCGCTGCCGGAGGAGCCGGGTATCCAGCTGCGCGGCCGCGCAAGCGGACTCACAGCTGGCGCCGGGCTGGGCGGCTACGAGCGTATTAAGACGTTTTCCATCAGTCTGCATGGTCTCCTGGACTATGACGAGACAGATCGGGACGAGCCTACCTTTGAGCTGTCCGTGTTCACTGAATGCTTCCAGGACATGCTCTCGAGGGAATATGGCGGAACCATTTACGCAGCACTGGTGGCCGAGAGGTGCGTGCACGCCCTTGCGTTGCTAGATGCAATATCGGCCGCATACCCTCTGCGTGCGTTCAGCGTAGCTTAGTGCAAGGCAAAAGCTCCAGCCGTTAAGCAGCATTTTGGTTTGTACGTAAGATCTCATGCCGAACGGACGGATAGCGGTTGGCCCGATGGGTAGTAAGAAATTCGCCACTTTTTGTAGCCTGGGTGGCGCCCCAGTTGCACCGTGATCCTCATGAGTATCCTCTTGCGTGTATGTAGCACCGCAATCAAACTGCTCGTGCACTAAACCCCGTCTATGCGTGGTTTCTTGCGCGTGCGTGCGCAGGTCGCAGCTCACAAATCCGCCGGCGGCCTCCGCAGTTGTGACGGCACAGGCACATGCGCCAGTGGAAGCTGGCAACGCAGGTTCCGCAGGCAAGCGCAGCCGTGAGGAGAGCAATGGGGCGGAGCTTGGCCAGGCCGACAGCGAAGCTCATGAAGGGGAAAAGGACAACAAGAAGCCCCGTACCAAGGTGAGAGCGCCTGATCTGTGCCTAGCACCGCAGTTCGGCTCCGCTGGGTGGATCCTGGTTATACCTAATCGCGGCTGTTTTCCCACGGACTTGGGTATCCAAATGTGTTCCCTCTTGCTTCATTGCGTGGCGCAAATGCTTGGCGTACTGCTGTCACCACATGTAATGTAGGACGTCCAAAACGATGCGATCGGTTCTGATGTTGCCGGGGGCGACTCGGACACTGTGAAGGATGTGAGCGAGTCGGAGCAAGTAGCCGGGCCGTCGGCAGAAGGCCAAGCGGCAGTGGATGCTCCTACAGAGGAAAATCCTGAGGAAGATAAAAAGCCTGGGGATGCGGCCATGGCTGAGGTGTTGGCAGCAACGGAGGACACTGCAGGCGATGCTGGAGCGCCGCCTAAGGCTGATGGTGCTCTCGCCGAGGAGGAGGCTGAGGAGGAGGAGGCTCCTGCGAGCAAAACATCCAAGGGCAAGGCCAGGAGCCGAGCGGTAAGCCGCGACTTTAGGCGACAGCACGTATGCTATACGTGGCCGCCAGCCTGCTATCCCACGTGAGGTGAACTATTGTCATGAGCCTCGATTGGGCAGTCCCTTGATCCTCGCCTTGAGGCTCGTCCAATAATGGCCGATTCCGTTACTTGTTCTGCGACAGGGTACCTAAACGTTCCAGTTTGCTTGCACCCCAGGCCACGCTCATAAATAATAGCTTTTGAAAATCAAAATTCACTTAATCTTCCGATAATAGCGGAGCACAAATCCGTGGGATGACGGGGACGATTTCCAGGTAACCAAGGATTGTGCCAAGCTTTCGGGGAGCGCCCCGATGGGTTAATAATATTACCCCAAACCAAGGAAACACCGCTCCTCCCCAAAGTTCGTCACCTGGCCCCTCTGCGATCGCCCGCCTCATTCTTGAACCTCTTAGTCGAATAACGCAACCATTCCTGTACAATGGATATGATGCGCGGCACGGCAGATATCCGAACGCGTTTACCCGCGCGACGAAGAGATGAAATCGCCATCTGCGGCCGCTATCCCGGATATACGTTTGCCATTCTTACCCCCACAACACACCTTCGCAGGCAACGGCACGCGGTCGTGGTCGCGGCCGGGGCGCTCGTGGTGGCAAGGGCCGCAAGGGAGCCAAGCAGATGGAGGAGGAGCCAGAAGCTGAGCAGGACGCTGCTGCAGCCGAGGTGGAAGCTGATCCCAAGACGGAGTCGCAGCAGGAAGAGAAGGCTGAAGTGGCGCCTGACATCAAAGCCGAGCTTGAACCCCACTCGGCTTCGGAGGCCCAAGCAGATCCCGAGGCTGCGGTAGAGGCGGAAGTCAAGACCGAGGAGGCTGCTGCTCCAGCCGGCGACAACGGTACTGAACCTACAAAAGCGGATGAAGATATGCTAGCAGCAGACCGCAAGGTGGCGGAGGCGGCCATGATTGAGGCGGACGTAAAGCTGGAGGAGCCGGCTAATGGCGCCTTGGTGCCTGTAAAAGTAGAGCCCACGCCAGAGGTGGGGCAGCGCTGCAGCATTTGCCACCATGTTTGTTTGACTTCAGTGGGTAGAGTTCCTCAATGATGGCGGTTTGGAAAAACAGAAAAAATGCAATGACGTTGGGCGGAGTTCACAGCCTGATTGCGTCTTGATGACTCCCTGACTCCGTCTTTTCGCTAGGGTGCCACTTAGGCAGAATCTTCCCTTGCATGTTGACGGCGCCTTTCCTAATGCATCGTTACTGTTGGTTTAGTGTTGCTCGTCACTGCGTCTGGATTCGCTGGAGCAACGCAATCCCCGCTCACATGTTATCGCTCTGCCATCCTCCTGGTGTTACTCATCGGTCTTGCGCGTACCATTCCTGTTATGACCCATGCACTTCGTCCGCCGTTGGCAAGCTCTTTCGTCCTGCCGTCAACCTTTGCGGGAGGTCACGCGACCTGCTCTGAGGGACCAAGAACGCTCTTTCTCGTGCACCATCGCACTGCAGGCAGACATGGACATTGACAACATCGAGGCGGCAACGCCGCCGCCACCGCCGCCACCGCCGCCGGGACCTATAGCCCCGGCCGCGTCACCCGCTAAAGAACCCCGGGAAGGTTCTGCCAAGCCATCCGGCCCATCCGGGGGCCGTTCAAGCTCTCGAGACGCCAAGGATGCAAGGGACAAAGAGCGGGAGAAGGACCGCGAGAAGGAGAAAGAACGGGAAAAGGAGAAGGAGCGCAGACAGCGCAAGAAATATTTGACGGATAACAACTTGCTGCTGGCCTTCAGGTGCGTGTTGTTGGGCTTTTTGGGCACCAAGGTGTAAAATGCCAGCACTGGGCATGAAAGATTCCCGCGGCAATGCAACCACTTCCTTGAATGACGGCCGCACGGAGTCGAATATGTGTATGGTACTGCCAGGGGTCTGCACGAGTACAGCAATCTGCATTATCAATGACAACTACTTGCAATTGCGTGCGACCTCCGACTAAACGTATCGGCGCTAGCAAGCTATCACACACCCACGGTACGCGCATTTGCCTTCGGGAATGGCACACCCCCTTACGAGGAACATTGCCCGCCAATTAGGAAACTGTCGCGGTACCTTGTATCTTCTGTTCCCCGGTTCCTAGCTAAAGTCGTCTTGTTGCGCGTCCGGGCAGCTTCACTGCATTAGGAATATGGACCGTTTGTCCACTGTTCGTTCCGGCTTTTGCCTCAGGTACTTCGACCGCACCGGTTGCGGATACATTCGCACAGACGACCTACGGCGTCTGATGCATAGCCTGGGTATGGGCCTCCCGCATCGGATTGTGAAGGAGCTGGCACGTGGCGGCTGGGACGAGATTGGGCCCAACTGCCGCTTTAAGGGTAAGCACGTGGTCAGCCTTTGCGGATGTGCTTGTACATAATAGTTTCCAGGTTTTCCTGATTTCATACCATCAGGCAACCAGAATTTGTATGTCCGCGCCTAGTGCAAAGATGCTTGGCGTCCTAATAGATAGCTGCATCATCACATGCACTTACCAGGCGGGATGAAGTAGCCGTTCAGCTACCACGCCAGCAACATGGGCACCTTAATGTGTAGCCAAGCTTGTCAGCTGGGACCTGTATGGGGACATGGCACCTGTGTCCACCTGGACAGATGCCATCTGTCCATGCGCGCCATGTCCATGCGAATGCACTGCTCCCAGAGCAAGCTTGCGCATCTATGCATTTGTGTGTGCCTATGACCGCGTTTAGGTGACAAGCTGTACTACCGGGACCTGACGGACAAGGAGGTCAAGATTGAGCATGGTGCAGGATCGTTGGAGGGTTCGGAGCCGCCCTCACAGTCCCAACCACCCGCCCTTGCTGTTGATGCAAGCGCGAACAGGGAGGGATCCGAGGGAGCGCACGAGCGCAAGTAGCAGGCAGATTGGCCTGATTGTTCGGTCCTGTGACGGTTAGGAGGTGTTGGGTGTTACGAGAGGTGTGCCAGTCGTGCTCAGGCCGGCTAGCTTAACCCACATAAATGCACAAAGCTGGCCGATTTACGATGTTTTGAGGGGGGAACAAGCTGTTAGGGGGTTCCTGTCCATTTTGCTTGCATGGGAGAAACTTTGGTACTGAGAAGTTAGGTACTCTTTGGTTATAGTTGGTTTAGCGAGTCGTTGAGTTCCTGGTAGTATTCGGATATCAGAATGGAAAGAACGAAAGTCCGTTACCGTACGGCAACACTGCTACCATGAGTTTTGTTGGTAGAGGATAGTGATGGTATTGAACTATCCAAGAGTTCCTCTGCTGACGCGAATGTCGTTTTGTATGTAAGGTCTTTAATTAAAGTAAGGCCCACAAACAGGTGAAAAATCCCTCGCAGGGAAGCTTAGTACTCGTAAATATGACATTTGCGATGGGCAATTCTTCTTCTCCTTTTCATTGAAATCTTTTCGTGTACCTGAGCACATCTCACAACAATCGCTCCTGATTGGCCTCCAGAGGCGACGCTTCGTCCCAAACATGGATCTATGCAGCACCACTGGTAGAGGTGTCAGCCTGAACCATGTATCCAAAGTGCGGCAAGGATTGTCTACGTTCGTTTCGCGCGGCCGACGCGTCGCCCCTTTTTCAGTAAGCAAGGATTGGGTTAGTCTTGTTCGCGATCAGGTATAAAGCAGATGTCAACCGATCATTTAAATAATTGCAGGCAGCACGGATGACTCGAGGGCATTGGTTCGTTGCGTCGTCTGCTGCATCAGTGCCTGCACCAGACAGTGGGGCCGATGGTGGTCTGGCGCAGAAGGTTGCAAACTTTCCTAACGCATTCTGGAAATTTCTTCGGCCCCATACAATTCGAGGAACTATCCTCGGCACAACAGCGGTGACAGCAAAGTAGGTTGTGGCAGTGTGTTTTGGTTGGCAATTTCCGACCTGATGACGACCATTTCGACCCAAATCCCCAACCAACCCACAGAGCCCTAATCGAGAATCCACAGTGCATAGACTGGTCTCTGCTGCCTCGTGCACTACTGGGGCTGGTCGCACTGCTTTGCGGGAACGGCTACATCGTCGGAATTAACCAAATTTATGACGTCGACATCGACGTCTTGAACAAACCCTTCCTTCCCGTTGCCTCAGGTACAGGGTGTCGTTAATCCCACATTTTGGTGGTGAAGGATGCGGAAACAATTGTTGTCGTACAGTCTACTGAATCTTTGACCCCGTACAATTTCTGTATGTTTAATACCGTATGCTCCTGATGGCTATGTACAGGAGAACTATCCCCTGCGCTGGCATGGGCCCTCTGCCTGTCATTAGCAGCGGCCGGCGTGTCCGTCGTGGCAAATAACTTTGGGTCGGTGATCACGTCGCTCTACACCTTTGGGCTTTTCCTGGGGACTATCTACAGCGTGCCGCCCCTGCGACTAAAGCAGTACGCGGTACCAGCATTTATGATCATTGCCACTGTCCGTGGATTCCTGCTAAATTTTGGGGTATATAGCGCAACACGGGCTGCTTTAGGCCTGCCGTTCGAGTGGAGTCCTGCAATCAGGTGAGACATTGGCGTAAATCTTTGTTGGCCGTTCCGTTGGCAGAGATGTGAAAGCACTGACTGCATGTATGGTATGCTTGGCAATCATTACAAGCGCGAACCGACGCCCCGTCTCCATCGTACTGACTGCCGCTAGGACCACTACATCCCAAACATATTGTTGTATTCCCGCCGGAAGCTGCATTTGTCAGGTTTCGGCTCGGCATATTGGGTGTCCTAACCGTGTAACAGTTTCATTAGTGACCGCTTGCGCAATTGGGCAGTCCCAAAAAGTGATGTATCCTAGGCGACTGGGACTGTTGATGGCTTGTAAAAGCACTACGTACACGAGCGGTTGGTGAAGCTGCCTGCATATGTGAGTTATTACCTAGTAATGGGATACTATCAACTACCTGTCCAGCTGTAAAGGTTGTCGTTCTAACCCTGTTCCATCCCCCTCAACCGAAACGTTTCCAACCGCCGGTCAGCTTCATCACGGTGTTCGTGACGGTTTTCGCGATTGTCATCGCCATAACAAAGGACCTCCCGGATGTTGAGGGCGACCAGGCCAACAACATCAGCACCTTTGCAACGCGGTTGGGTGTTCGGAACGTGGCGCTCCTAGGTGGGTTTGCGGCTCCTATCATTACCTGCCGTTATGCCCTGAACAGAGAAGCAGCTTCATATTGACAGGGAACACATTTCCGTTAGAACATAGCCTAGCCAGGGCTCAAAATTGCATCTGGGCACGTCGCGCCAATGACGGTGGCCTAGTGCGGATAGCGTGGCTCCGTCATCTTATGTATGCGGTCTGCGTACGGTACAAACAGCGTGGTGTGCCGCGCTGTTGCAAGATGCGGTTTTCTGATGCACCGCGCACATTTCCTCCCAATCCTGATCTCCGCCATGGTGGACCCGTACGAGTGCCAGGGCTTTCCCTCCATGTGAGCCTTGGCGTGCGTGCTGGTGTGTCGTGGAGTGCGGGTGGTGTGTACCTCCAGGCATTTGGTCATGAGAGCGCCTGTACATTACATAATAACAGTCCCGACCAAGCGCGGGTAAACAGTTCGGGCGGATTCTGTTTGTGTGTGTGCGCACCTATGTATGCACAACCTGAGTTGCGCCGCGTCCTTCAAAGGCAGAACACAGCGAAGAAAATTGCGTCGCCGTTTGTTCCAATCATTCATACAGCTTTACGCACTCGCCCTGGGGATTGAAGTGCTCTGTTGCCGTCTACCCGCTGTTTGCTGCAGCTATTGGATTGCTCCTGGCGAACTATCTTGGGGCGGTGGGGCTTGCGCTCACGTACTCGACTGCCTTCAATGTGCCCCTAATGGCGGGAGCGCACGCCCTCCTCGGCTGCGTGCTGCTGCTACGGACGCTCAAGCTGCACACCGCTGGCTACACGCGTGAGGCCGTGGCGTCATTTTACCGCTGGATATGGAACCTGTTCTATGCGGAGTACGCTTTGTTGCCGTTCTTGTAAACCCGCTGGAACGCGCGCATGGGTTCGCGGGCACCGTGAGTGCCATTGAGCGTTGCGTTGGCGCGAAGTTGCATGAAAGGGACTCAGGTCCAACGGCAGGGGAGAGGCGTAACCAGTGCAATGGCGGAAAACGGCTGGTTCAGAAAGCCAGTGGAGCAAAATTTAGTGTGGGGGGTGAGGTTCAGAAGGGGGTTGGGTGTATGCTCGCATTGTGTAGGTCAAAACATACTGGGCTTACCTGTTCGCACCATCGGAAGCACGTTTCGCCGTTGGTTAAAGGTCTTATGTGTTTGGGGAATGCCGTCCCTATTTCCCGATATAGTGTGGGCCCCGCCTGCAGACTGCCACCTTTGTTGGACGCGTTTCATGCCAAGAACTTTTGGAGGCCTGTGCTACCTTCGAATGCATTTGCAAGTGCGTCTTAGCTACCATGCGTGACTGACTGACTGGCTGACTGACTGCCGGGTCGCACGTGGCACACTGAAACGTGTGTAGTGCGGCGGTGAGGTTTCCCATGTCAGTACTTGACAATGCCCTGCTATCGTGAATGCCTGCCTGTCAACAAGAGAACCGGAATTTAGCCCCACTGCAGAAGTGCACTCGCTATTTTTCATTCTACAGGTATGCGAGCCATGGTAGGTAAGGTGAGTCGTCTTCAGCTGAGTATGGTGGAAAGCATGGAAGTCGCAACCCAGCGCACCTCTCACGTCCCGGCGTTGTCACCAGGTCCCACTGGATGCTCTTGACAACTTGTTCCAGATACAGCGTAGCTTGATGCGTGTGAAGCTGGCAAGTTCAAACAAAGCTGTATGCTTGCTGATGGCGATATTGAATTGCATGGCTACCGAAAGTCGGTTAGCGTCCGTTTGTGAATTGATGCTGTATGGACAATAGGCGATGCCATCTTGTAGGTTATGCGGCCTGATCCATTTTCCTCGAATTGCAAGCATTAGACAGTCGACCACCCACGCGTCCGAAAGGCTTAGCTGGACAAGTCGGGTGTCGGCTTCCTCGAAGCTGTAAGAAGGGCGGGGGCCCCCTGCGTCCGTACAGGCCGGTATCTAGGGTAGTGTCAACGTGGTGGGAGCTGTGCTTGTTGCAGCAGTGCTGATGCTGTGGGAGCTATGCTTGTCAGAGCGCGGGAGGCAGGAAGCCGGGGCTCATAACCTGTTGAAGAGACGGTGTCTCTCTGGAACCTAGCAGACACGGCTAAGAGTCATTGGCCGTTACATGTAGTCTGGAGGTCCGCGACCTGCCACCGACAGCAACTTGCTTGGGCGTAAACGTATGAGTCTGAGGTGCCGTTACCGGCACACAGCAGGGGCTCGGCCGCCAAGTCCGCGGTCCAGGCCGGATGCTCAACGCTCAGCAGACACAATCACAGCTTGCCAGCCTTTAGCCTGTTGGCTTTGCGGTCTGGTGCCGCATCCATAACACACACGGAAAACAGCGCCGTACAGCACCGTACGCACTGCCTACGGCGCCCCTTCAGGCATTGACCTGCCCATTCGGGCGCCTGCCCACGCGCCCTTGGCGGCCCCCTCAAAAGCCTAGCGCGACACACTTCCCCAAAGCCCGCAGTACTTTCCGGTGCTGTCTGTGATGTTTATCCTCGAAGCGCGGGCGGCACACAGCCGCGCGGCACACTGCAACTCTTCGGAGGCCCCGAGCATTGGCCAAATTAATTGTACAAACGAGCAGATTGCGTGTCTCTAGAGA